>NC_089840.1:9489714-9677214 GCF_035609145.1 Eleutherodactylus coqui
ACGGAGGCCACATGAGGGTGAATTCCCTCCGCCATCCAGGAATTCCCCCGTGGCACAAGAAATGGTGGTGTCACCCGTGACATAGGAGACTAAGGTAATTCAGCATTAGGCTCTAGTACCCTGTTGTACCTCATCTAGCATGGATACAAGATGGGATACGGGAAGCATGGAGGCTCTAATACCCTGCTGTACCGCCTATAGCTTGGATACAAGATGTGATACGGGAAGCATGGAGGCTCTAATACCCTGCTGTACCACCTATAGCTTGGATACAAGATGTGATACGGGGGGCATGGAGGCTCTAGTACTCTGTTGTACTGCCTCTAGCTTGGATACAAGATGTGATACGGGGGGTATGGTGACTCTAGTACCCTGTTGTACCGCCTCTAGCTTGGATGTAAGATGTGATACTGGCAGCATGGAGGCTCTAGTACCCTGTTGTACCGCCTCTAGCTTGGATACAAGATGTGATATGGGGGGCATGGAGGCTCTAGTACCCTGTTGTACTGCCTCTAGCTTGGATGCAGGATATGATATGGATGGGCATGGAGGCTCTAGTACCCTGTTGTACCGCCTCTAGCTTGTTTTAATTTTATAATCACATGATAGCTCTTTAAAGGTCAGCATGTCACTGCCAAAGTCTTAAAGACATCAGCCCTTGTTAAAGGGGATTAAATTTGTTTAACAGCTACAAGATGTGATACGGATGAGCATGGAGGCTCTAGTACCTGTTGGACCGCTTCTAGCTTGGATACAAGATGTGATACTGGGGGCATGGAGGCTCTAGTACCTGTTGGACCGCTTCTAGCTTGGATACAAGATGTGATACAGGCAGGCATGGAGGCTCTAGTACCTGTTGGACCGCTTCTAGCTTGGATACAAGATGTGATACAGGCAGGCATGGAGGCTCTAGTACCTGTTGTACCGCCTTTAGCTTGGATAGAAGATGTGATACAGGCGGGCATGGAGGCTCTAGTATCCTGTTGTACCACCTCTAGCTTGCATACAAGATGTGATACTGGCGGACATGGAGGCTCTAGTACCCTGTTGTACCACCTTTACTTGGATAGAAGATGTGATATAGGTGGGCATGGAGGCTCTAGTACCCTGATGGGCCACCTCAATCTTGGATACAAGACGTGATATGGGCAGGCATGGAGGCAAGCCCAACCACTTTTAGAAAAGGGCCAGAGGTTAGTGTAAAAAGGTCAAAAGTTATAATTTATTGAGTGCACCATAATTTGCAATTTTTGTATGTCAGGAATATGGCCTATGTGCTGATTAGAGATGAGCGAGCGTACTCGGATAAGCACTACTCGCTCGAGTAATGTGCTTTATCCGAGTATCGCTGTGCTCGGGGCTAAAGATTCGGGTGCCGCTGCGGCTGACAGGTGAGTCGCAGCGGGGAGCAGGGGAGAGCGGGCAGGAGAGAAGGAGAGAAAGATCTTACCTCCGTTCCTCCCCACTCTCCCCTGCAGCTCCCCGCTCCGTGCCGGCACCCGAATCTTCAGGGACGAGCACAGCGATACTCGGATAAAGCAAATTACTCGAGCGAGTAGTGCTTATCCGAGTATGCTCGCTCATCTCTAGTGCTGATATATACAAATATGCAGAGAAAAAGAAGGTCTAAATTAAAAGTTCCCCAATAAAACAAAAAAAGCACATTTTTCTGTTAAATTCAACATTTTTAGAAAAAAATGGCATCTAAAAAAATTGCAGCACAGCAAATTTTTAAAGATAATCTGTCACCTGCTTTTAACCCTATCAGCTAAGTTTATGGGCTGAAACTAGATGACCCATGGACTGCGGGGATGTAAGTTTCCCCGGCGTCAGCACTGAAAGCCGCCACAGAATGCATTGAGTGGCGCTGCTAAGTAGTCTGCCTGCAGCGGTTGTTTTCAGCGCTCGTATCGGGGGAATGCTGGGGCGGGGAGGTAAGTATAAAACTTACATCCCTGGACTCAGTGGGTCACCTACGTTCACTGTGTTTTTGGCATTCTTTAGTAGAAGTTATAAAATACAGTATATTTGGCGTCCACCATTGCATCTGGGCTTGTTCAAATCTCTCTAGTAATTCCGGAATCAAGGGGAAGAAGTACTGAATTTTAATCGTAACCTTATTTAACTCCCTGTAATGGATATATGTTTGCAGGGTTGAGTCACTCTTTTTGACGAAGAATATAGGTGCCCCAGCCAGGGAAGACAAGGGTCGAATGAGCCCCTTTTTCAAGTTTTCATCCAAGTATTCTCAGAGTACCTTCAATTCTGGTTCCAAAAGGCTGCGGATGTACCCGAACAGAAAAAAGACTCCAGAGAGCAACTCCACTGGGAAATTGTATGACCGATGAGGTGATAGTTGGTCAGCTTTCTTCTTGCGGCAGACATCCCTGGACATTTGATACTGAACTGGTAACTTCTCATAGTCCTGTTGACAATCCTTGAGGTCTTGCACTGGTTTGGGGGTGAATGCAGTTCTCCCTACAGAACTCGGAAGGGAAAGCAATGGTCCTTGATTCCCAGTTGATAGGGGGATTATGAGTAGAAAACAAGGGGATCCCGAGAATCACTGGAAATTTAGGGGAACAGATCAGCTGGAAGTTGATGGTTTCTTGGTGCTCAGGTTTCATGCAGAGCTCCACTTTCATTGTCTCCTGTGGGACTGGCCCTGAGGACAAGGGTGAGCCATCTATGGTTTCCATATCAATAGAAATGGGCTTAGGTCTGGTTGCGATATTTTTGTTAAGAGCAAATTAAGTCCATTAAGTTTTCTCCTGCTTCTGAATCCAACATTGCTGAGCACTGTATTCTCTGACTTCCTGTTAAGATCTCTATGGGGAGGAAAAAATGGTAGAACAGAGGAAGGGTTTTTACACCGTATTGAACTGCAGGTGTAAAGGCTTGTTTGGCGAGATCCCCTTGTTTCGTGATGGCTGGATTGCTTGTGATCTTGACGTTGGTTAGGGCGAGAGTCCTCTGGAACTCAATTGGGCAGTTTAAGGCATAATGTCCCAAGCTTCTGCAATAAAAGCACAGATTTTCATCACGGTGCCTTTCTTTTTCAGCAATGGAAAGGGATTTACGAATAACATCAACCTGCATCAGTTCTGGTGCGGTTTCAGTCCTTGGCTGTGGATTCAATGTGGGTTGACTAAAGGAGTAAGGAGAGTAAGTGCCCAAACTCTGCAGTCTCTCCTTTGCCGCTCAAAAAGTCTCTGGTCAATTTGGATACCTAGCTGGATAAAATATTCCAGGTTTCCAGGGGTCTCCACTGTGGCAAGTTCATCCTTTACACACTCGGATAATGTCCTATGAAATTGACTTAGTTGTGCAGTTTGGTTCCACGTGGTATCAGTCACTCAGCAATGAAATTCCGCCGTATATTCTGCAACAGAGCGTTGCCCTTGTCATAGGTTGTGCAACCTACCTACAGCTGTGGCACAGCGATTGGGATCCTCAAACATTTGATCCATCATGGTTGTGAAGGCAGTGAGGCTAACAAGGAGATTACTGTTGGCCTTTACAAATGGCAAGGCCCATGCAAGCGCCTCACCAGTGAGGAGGCTGATGATGAAGAAGACCTTCTTCCTGTCACTGGTAAATAAAGCGGGCTGCATCTGAACATAGATTCGGCATTGGTTGAGGAAACCGCGATAGCAATGACGATCCCCACCAAATTTTGCTGGCAGTGGCATGCGGACATCTGAGCCTGAATGATGCAAATCCATCAGTTGTTTCTGTAAGGTAATTATCTCCTTCTGTTGATCCAGCATCAGTGTCTGTAATCCAGAAAACTTTTCTTGGTAGGAGGCACAGAATTCTTGGAGCTCAGTAACTTCCTTCCACAGGGTGGTCACTACGGACTCCATTTTGGGTGTGATTATTTTGTAGTGGTTCTGGTGCTAGGTTTGGAGTCGCGGATGTTGGAGCCTGTGGTTCCAGAGGAGAGTCAGGAGTCAGCAACAGGTGGTCTCACATCACAGTACAAAGGAAGAGGCAGGTATCATTGTCAGGAGGAAAGCCAAAGTTCGGTATTAGTAGGTCTTAGGTCGTTGTACAAAGGAGGAGGCGGGTATCGTTGTCAGGAGGAAAGCCAGAAGTCTGTATCAGTAGGTTTCAGATTTGTAGAGGAGCAGGCAGGAGAGGAGCATGACTAAGGCTGTGCAGAACAATAATCACGTACTGAGGAAGTACCCGGGCCAGGTTTATATAGTATCCCTGATTAGGAACTGGATCAGGGATATGGGAACCAGGCTAATGTCCAGCAAGGAAGCTATCCAAAGGCTGGATGGTTCAGCAACGAGAGCTACCACCTGGAGTGCAGGCTCAATCCCTGGCAGTACCATTTATTATATACTCACTCTGACTCTGCCTTAATGCTCGCTCTGACCCAACCACTCGACGGTCATTTATGCTCGCTCTGACTCTACCGCTACTACTACCTGGTGCCCCTGTACTCCTTATAGCGACACCCCTGTTGTTATGTCACTTATGTTGCTTTGCCTCCACATTCTTCCTAGATACAGACCTATAATTATTTCTACATGTTAGTCAATTAAAAGCAAAACACGATTCCAGCGCGTTCTGTAGTCCGTATTAACATGTCACATCTCTCTGTAATAAGTTGCGCTTGTTATTTGTTTCTCGTTAAAATGCAGAACTGAACAATATAATCCATCTGCCAAGGAGTAATTAAAATCACTCAGTGATGAACAACAGAGCCGCCATTTTCCTGTACAGCGCTTTGTGACTTACGAGAAATCAGATGAGATTAATAATAGATAACTACAATTTACAATTCCGCCAGTTTGTTCGCCTTTCATTGGCTGTCTGGGTTATTGATTTGTAAATAATTAGTGAGTGTGAATGGCGCGCCCCGCTAATTGCCCCCCATTTTCCTTTATGTAAGGATTACACATTAGCATTTGTTCTGCTGGGTATTGTTTGATTTTATCCGTACCACATTACAGGGTGCCAATTCAATCCTCTAATGTGCTGTGATAGAAAGGTCTGATTGTTCTCTTCTGCTGCGACGCATGAAATGGCGCTGGCGTTGTCATGTGTTTAAAAGCACAATTATAATCCAGCAGAGGGTCAGATACAAATCTCTGCTTATTTTCAGGTTTTTTTAATCTTTTCTATTGTTTATATCTGGAGAGTAGATATTTTTATAACTACCTTAACTTTCACATACAGTTGCAAGCAAAAGTAAGTGAACCCTTTGGAATGACCTGGATTTCTCCATTGATTACTAATAAAATGTGCTGTGATGTTACCTGAGTCACAATAATAGACAAACATAATGTAACACGGGATACATTTTTTTGCCCCAGCTGTTGGCTTAAAGGAGTTGTCTGCCCTCTTTTCCACTGATGACCTAACCTCTGAATAGCAGTTGATGGATAAGGGTCCGCCGCTCAGGAACCCTGTCTATGAGCTGCTCATCCCGCCTCCTGTCAGTGCAGCAGGCTGGACATTTTTTAATCAGCGGTCAACACAGAAAGTGAAAGTGTCGGCTCCATTCCCATTGAAATCAGTGGAAGAGCCACTCTGCTACTCCACTTCCTGCTTCCTTCTTGGCCATGATGTCACATTTAGTCCTGACCAGAAAAGAAACAGGAAGTGCCGCAGCTCCCACTTCCTTCCCGGTCCACTGATGATGTCTGGCCCACTGTCCTATGCAGGCATGTAGAGGCATTAAAAGGGTATAACAGTCTTTTTTAACTAATGACCCATAGCCTGGATAGGTCATCAGCAGTTGATAAACGGGCTCTGCCGTTTGGGATCCTTAACCCTCAGCTCATCAGCAGGGCCGGACATCATCATCAATGGTCAAAGGAAGCAGTGGGAGCACCAGCCTCACCCCACTAAAACAATGAGAGCTCCTCACTGTTTCCTGCTTCTCTCATGGTCAGCACATCGTGTCCTGTGCTGAGTAGGAAGTGTAGGAGACACGCGGTGCTCCTATTGATATCTAAGCGAGTGAAGCCGGTGCTCCCCTGTTTCGTTTGACCATTGATGAAATTCAGATGATTGATGGAGATCCCAGGCAACAGACCCCGTCCATCAACTATCTAGCTTTATATGATTAGTCACGGCCGACTCTTGGACACTTTCCACGCAGTTCTCTTTTGTGCTGCGTCTTTCAATTCGATCATTTGCATGTTGGTATAAGCTCTGATAGTACCAAGCCAGCGCGTTCTTTAGCAGCCAGGTCTTTTGCCACAGACCACTTCAAGTATTATCACATTATGTGGCCGAAATATGAGAGTCTCTGTTTTGATTTTTTTGCCGTCCAATGAAAACTTTGGTTTGATGCGGTCTAGAACTGTTTTGCTTGTGATCCTGGCGGTCCAAGGAATTCATAAGAGTTTCCTGCAGCACTAAAGTTCGAAGGCTCAGTCTTTCTCCAGTCTGTTTTCTTCAGTGCCCAACTTTAGCAGCCGTAAGTTGTGATTGGAAAGATGATTCCGTTGACTGTCCGTCATTTTCTTGCAATGTTTATGTCTTTGTTTTTCCAGATCTTACCCATAACTCAATGGCGCTGAGGTCTAGCATGATTCGTCATTGTATTTCGGATTCTGATTTTCCATTGTGGCTGATTTTCGATCCGAGGAAGATGAAGTCTTGAACTGCTTCGATTTCTTCACAGTTGATTTTAAATTTTCCAGTATTGTTACTGGTTGTTGTCATGATCTTAGTTTTCTTGATATTCAAGTATAGGCCACTTCTTCACGTTCTTTTTTAACTTTTAGTATCAGTTGTTTAAGATCTTCCTGACTTTCTGCCTGCGAGGTTGTATCATCTGAAGATCTTAGATCGTTGATGTTTCTTCCACCCATCTTGACTCTTGACAATGTTGCAGTCAGCCTAATTGCATTGCCTCAAGATCTGCATACAAGTTGAACAATGCAGGGGATAAGATCCAATCTTGGCGTACACCTTTCCTGACTCTGAACTATTCCGCGTTACCATTGCAGGTCCGGATCGTGGCCTCTTGCTTCACATATAACAACTGTATGAGTTGCCTTTGCCTCTTGTTCCTCTTCCTTGCAAAAACCGGCTTGTGCCTCAGGGAGTTCCCGTTCCACTATCCAGGGGATAGGTCCTCAGTGGTAAAGAGGGCAGGCAACCCCTTGAAGGCAGAGGCCATAAATGCCAATTATAAATTTATCCCTGGACTTGATGCAGAAAAAAGGAAGTTGTGCAGCATGAGAGAAGCCTGGACAATCAGATATAATACATATATTGTGAAGCTTCAAGGAGAATGGATAGAAATGGAGCCACAAAATGACCAGACATCCGTAATATTAATAAATCGGCGTAAACACTCAGGGTTGCCATAGCGCTTCCCTCTTATATATTTTTTTACTGCCTGCTGACTCATTTATTATATCGCTAACTGAATTCACATGATGGATTTTCTGACTCATATGAACTTTCAGAAGGATTAAACCTTTACAGCAGTTACTCGTTGACTCAAGGTCGTCCTCTACTATAGCAGAACCTAGTATAAACATTGTATACAGCTGCAAGACAAAAGTGAGTCTCTTAGCATTGGCGAGATATACCAAGTTTTTATGATCAGTATACACGGTAATGGGATGCCTTTCCCCCTCAAGATGGTGGCGCCACTCTTCTAGAGACCTCTTAATTGCCAATAACTCACGATTACCCACGTCGTAGTTACATTCCGCCGAACTGAACTTCAGCCAGAAGAACCCACAAGGACTATAGCCAGGTCTCCCGCTGACTTCCTGAGACAATATAGCCCTCGCCCCCACCTCAGACGCATCGACCTCAATGAAGAACAGTCGCCACGCGTCAGGCTGTACTAGCACCGGGGCAGTAATAAACACCCTTTTTAGACGACTAAAAGCCTCTAGGGCCTCAGGCGACAATCTTACCAAGTCGGCCCCCTTCTTGGTAAGATCGGTCAGGGGTTGAGCAATAACAGAATAATTCTTAATGAATCGATGGGAGAAATTTGCAAAACCTAAAAACCACTGGAGAGCTTTCAGGTTATCTGGTCTGACCCATTGGGAGATTGCTGCCACTTTATCAGACTCCATTTGAATCTCCATGGGTGAAAATCACATAACCAAGAAAAGACACTTGTTTTGTACCAAAAATGCATTTCTCCAACTTGACAAAAAGTTGGTACTCACGCAAACGGGTCAGAACCAGCTTCAGGTGCCGCCCATGTGAATCCCGGTCTGGGGAGTACACCAGAATGTCATCGAGATATATGACCAAAAATACCCCCAGGAAGTCATGGAAGACGGCGTTCATAAATCCCTGGAACGCCGCGGGGGCATTACAAAGTCCGAGGGCATGACTAAACATTCAAAATGTCCAAACGAGGTGTTGAACGTGGTCTTCCACTCATCTCCCTTTCATATGCGAGTTAAATTGTAAGCTTCCCTCAAGTCCAATTTGGAAAAACAGTGGGCCCCTACCACCTGATTCAATAAACCAGTGGGCCCCTCCCACCTGATTCAATAAATCAGGAATCAGGGGCAAGGAGCACTGGTTCTTCACTGTGATTTTATTCAAAGGGCTTTGTGCTCACACCCAGACAAATTGAAAATGGCTCCCTTAGGGATGGGACTGTCGGGGATCAAATCAATACCACAGTCCCACTCCCTATGGGGAGGCAAAGTCTCAGATAGTTTCTTGGAGAATACATCATGAAAATCAGACAAATACTCAGGAATAAGTATGGTATCTGCTGAGCACATGGATATAGTAGCTAAGTGACTACGACAGGAGAACCCCCAATGTGTCAATTGCCGAGTGGACCAATCAAATCGGGGATTGTGCAGTGCCAACCAGGGCATACCAAGCACCACATCAACAGACATCCTTTCCATTACCAAGAACAACAGATTCTCAGAATGGAGAACACCCACAGTGAACTGTAACACGGGAGTCCTCCATTATACAACCCCTGCAGACAGAGGGGTAGAATCAATACTAGTGAAGCGTATGGGAATCTTTAACGCCGAGAATTCAGTCATTAGAGGTCTGACAAAACTTAAACTAATCAAATTGGCGGCAGACACTGAATCAAAAAAAGCTTGACCGGACCGAGTGAAATTCCGGAAGCCAATCTGACAAGGCACCAACAACTTAGGGAGTACCTGTGATCCTAGGCGACCCTCCAAAAGACCGCCTAGGATCTGAAGTTTTTCGCCGGTTCAGACTGGTGTTGTAGACGCTTCTGAGGACAGGTCGCTACACGATGTCCGGCTTTCTCACAATAGAGGCAGAGGCGATGAGTCCTCCGGAATCGTCGTTGTTCCTTAGATTCCTTAGGACTTAGGCGATCCACTTCCATAGGCTCGGCACCAGAAGTTGGCATGGGAGAAGTGGGAGCGGGTCTGCCGGATTCCCTAGCCTTACGGGCCTGACGTTCCTCTTTTCTAGATCTCAGCCTCCTGCCAGCTTTGACCGCCAATTCCATCGAATCATTGAGTGTCACGGGATGAGAAATGAGTAGATCTTTGACCGCGTCAGAAAGACCCAACAAGAACACATCTCTAAGGGCGCTATGGTTCCAAGAGGTTTCACCTGCATACTGTCTAAATTTAGAGCAATAGTCCTCTACCAACTGCTGCTCCTGACGTAGAGACATGAGATGAGATACCGCCAACCCCGCACGGTCCGGCTCATCAAAAATACCTTCAAGTTCCCGAAAAAACAAATCAACTGACTGCAGGCAAACCGAACTCTCAGGTAAGGAGTAGGCCCATGTCTGGGGGGAACCCCGAAGTAAGGAGATAATCAATCCCACTTTCTGGGATTCTGAGCCAGAGGAGCGGGGCCGCATCCGAAAATACAATCTACATGCCTGCTAAAAAACAAAAAACTTGCTCCTCTCCCAGGAAAATACCTCAGGAAGCGGACACTTGGGCACAGGAATAGAAGGGGCAGTAGAAACATGCACTAACTCCCGCTGCTCCTGGGCCACCATACGACCGGACAGGTCTTGGATCACGACCACTAAATCCTGCAACTGACTTACGAGGGCACTCATGGCCTCCATTGGAGAGCAATTTTAAGGGCCAGTTATTATGTTACGGTATACTACCCTTGATACGCCAGCCCGGGTGCCCTAGATCTCACCCACAACCCCTGTTCCTGACTGCTTGCCTCCACTCCTGGCTAACCCCAGGCGGGCAACTGGGTGGTGGTCCCTACTCTCACTAGGGACCGAAAAGGAACGCTGGCATACCTGGTTGGAAAGGGTAAAATACCAACAGAAAAGGCCGATGTAAATAACCAACATGAACAATACTAAGCAGAACTGAGGCAAATTAAAAAATCTGGCGGACAATAGCAAAGTATAGCAGACAAGATGACAGAAGCAGGAGACCAACAGAGGCACACTAGCTAGCATACTGAGGTAAACCAGTAACTGGCAGTGATTGTCAGCCTCTGCCCGACCTTTAAACAAAAACCTCCGCTCAGGGCCGGAGAGAGGGAGGCAGCCAACTCCAAACAGAACATGCTAAAAGGGAGCTCGTGCACGGCAGCTGCACTCACAGGTACGCGCGCACAGCGCCGCGCGCCACCAGCACCACGCCACCCATGCCATCCAGGCACCCGCACTCTCGCAGCTGGACAACAAGCCGGGGGAATGCACCTTGAGGGATGGTAACACCTTGTGCAGATGAGAATAGGGCTGATCCCTCTGCACTGTGACAGTCCTTCAGATATTTGTAGACAGCTATTAAGTCTCCTCTCAGCCTTCTCTTCTGCAAGCTAAACATTCCCAGATCCTTTAACCGTTCCTCATAGGACATGATTGATTCGCAGATCGCTCACCATCTTGGTAATTCTTCTCTGAACTTGCTCCAGTTTTTCCCTGTCTTTTTTAAAGTGGGGTGCCCAGAACTGGACCCAGTGTTCCAGATGAGGTCTGACTAAGGAAGAGTAGAGGGGGATAATAACCTCACGTGATCTAGACTCTATGCTTCTCTCAATACATCCCAGAATTGTGTTTGCCTTTTTGGCTGCTGCATCACATTGTTGACTCATGTTCAGTCTGTGATCTATTAGTATACCCAAGTCTTTTTCACATGTGCTGCTGCTTAGCCCAATTCCTCCCATTCTGTATGTTCTTTCTTCATTTTTCTTGCCCAGATATAGGACTTTGCATTTCTCCTTGTTAAATACCATTCTGTTAGCCGCTGCCCACTGTGCAAGCTTTTCTAGGTCTTTTTGAATACTCTCTCTCTTCCATAGTGTTAAGGAAGAGAGAGAGAGAGGGCCTAGGACAGAGCCTTGTGGTACCCCACTTGATACATTCTTCCACTTGGATGTGCAGCCATTTATGACCACTCTTTGAGTACGATCACTCAGCCAGTTGTGAATCCACCTAACAATTGCCTTGTCAATCCCATATTTGGTCATTTTTTCAATAAATATGGTATCAGATACTTTGTCAAATGCTTTACTAAGGTCAAGAAAAACTATATCCACCGCATTTTTCCTGATCAACCCAGTCAGTGATACTATCATAGAAGGAAAGTAGATTAGTCTGGCATGACTTGTTTGTTACAAACCCATGCTGGCTCTGGTTAATTACTCCATTTTCATCCAAGTACTTGCATACATGCTGTTTAATAATTTGTTCAAAGATCTTTCCCGATATAGAAATCAGGCTCACAGGCCTGTAGTTTCCTGGATCCACCTTCTTCCCTTTTTTGAAGATAGGGACAACATTTGTTCTTTTCCAATCTTCTGGGACTTCTGTTCTCCAGGAATTTACAAAAATTATAGCGAATGGTTCAGCAATTACCTCCGCTGCTTCCTTTAGTATCCTAGGATGTAATTCATCTGTACCTGGAGACTTGAATTCATTTAAGTTAGCTAAGTGTTCTCTCACCATCTCTCCCACAGTTACATTGTACAGAATGTTAAATTCACAAATGTCCACTACCAAAGGCCCACAGTCCAAAATATAGAAATATTGGGTTTCCACTACATCCCTATCTCAACTTTTTACGGTTCAATATTCAGCAAAACACAGATTAGATTAAAAAAATACAAATTCCATGAGTCACGGGTAACAAGCTAGTATATACAATTTTGGTACCAAGCCATAGAAAAATGTATAATATCATTTATACTAAATGAACAACACTGTAAAAACCTTTGGACCCCATTAAGTAGCAATTGCCTCCACAAAATGTTTCTTGTAGCTGCAAATAACATTTGCACAATGAAGTGTGGGAATTTCTGACCTTTCCTTCCTGTAAATGTGTTTCATTTCATCAGCATTTCTGGGATGCTTTACGGCATCTCCGTAGGGTTATTGTCAGGACTCTGACTTGGCCATTCCAAAACATAATTTTTCATCTTTTGAACCATTCTTTAGTTAATTACTTGTGTGCTTTGGGTCATTGTCTTCTTGCATCACCCAACGTCTCTTCAGCTTAAAGGGGTGGTCTCGCGAAACAAAGTGGGGTTATACACTTCCGTATGACCATATTAATGCACTTTGTAATATACATCGTGCATTAAATATGAGCCATACAGAAGTTATTCACTTACCTGCTCCGTTGCTGGCGTCCCCGTCTCCATGGTTCCGTCTAAATTCGCCGGCAGCTTGCTTTTTTAGACGCGCTTGCGCAGTCCAGTCTTCTCCATTCAGCACGAGCCGCTTCAGTGTGCTCCCCGCTACAGCTCTTCTGCGCATGCGCAGATGAGCTGTCACTGCTCGGGAGCGCGCTGGAGCGGCCATTCTGTACCTTCCTCTGTTAGAGGAAGGTGCAGAGCTGCCGAGCTGCCGGAGAAGCCGCCCAGCTGTCCTGCCGTCCAGCTGTCCAGGTAAGTGATGGGCCGGGGGGACTGTCGCTGCGCCGGGGGGGGGCTGTCGCTGCGATGGGGGGGGCTGCCGCTGCGATGGGGGGGGCTGTCGCTGCGATGGGGGGGGCTGTCGCTGCGATGGGGGGGCTGCCGCTAGGCCGGGGGGGGCTGCCGCTGCGATGGGGGGGCTGTCGCTAGGCCGGGGGGGGCTGCCGCTGCGATGGGGGGGCTGCCGCTAGGCCGGGGGGGGCTGCCGCTGCGATGGGGGGGCTGCCGCTATGCCGGGGGTGATGTTCACTGACAGGTGAAGGCCCCGGAGCCCAGCGCTGGGCTCCGGGGCCTTCACCTGGGCTGAGGGTCTAGCGCTGGGGAGCCGGGGGCTAGCGCCGGTTACCTGCTGCCTGGCGGTGCGGGGCGTCTGGTCGGCGGCTGCGAGGCGTCTGGTCGGCGGCTGCGGGGCGTCTGGTCGGCGGCTGCGGGGCGTCCGGTTGCCATGGAGACACAGCTGGCAGCGTCTCGGGAGCGCGCACGTCGGGCTGCAGCGAGCGACGGGGAAAGAGCCGGCGGCCATCTTGGGGAAACTTTTATAAGTTACTGAAACGCTGGAACGGTAAGTACGAACCAGCTAGAAAAGTAATTTACAGGGGTAATTAGTAATATATGTTTAATTAGGGGGACTGGGCAAAAAAAAAAAATCACTGCTTCCTCGAGACATCTCCTTTAAGGTCTTAGACGGCTGCTCTTACATCTCCTGTAAAATGTTCTGATCTACCTTAGAATTCATTGTTCTCTCAATGATTGCAAGGCATGCAGACTCCGAAGAGCAAAATATTCCTGAAGCATGATGCCACCTCCACCATCACATCAAATCATGATGCCACCTCCATTAGGCTTCACAGTAGGATGCAGTGGATCACGTTTGGTGTTGGTGCAGTAGTGGTGTATCTGTGCTAAAGAAATTCCACTGCTGTCTCATCCTATCCAGGACTATATAGGTGGGCACCGAAGCATCAGTGCTGGCCGTGGAGGCCATTGGACAGGTAAGTATAACTTTTTGCTTATTTTACACTTATTTCTGCTACCGGCCTTTAAAAAAGCTCTTGGAAGACCCCTCTGAGATAAGTAATGTGGTGACATTAACAATCACCAGTAGGGGGCCTGCTTTTTATAGTTTTGTTATAAAAATGCATAATTTCTAAGAAAAATATTAATAATAATACAATGACTAGTACATGATTAACAATACTACCACCAAACAAACAATTCAAGCTTTTAAATGATAGCAATGAGCACACAGCACCTCCTTTGATTATTTGTTTTCTGCAGAAAGCAGACAGCTCCATTCCTACTGCAGTGGCCAGGCTTGGTATTACAGGCAAAGTTCCCATTGAAGTGAATGGCCTGTAATACCAAGCCTGGCCACTGCAGTGGAAACAGAGCTGTCTACTTCCTACAGAATCAGCTCTATGCAGCACGCAGCGGCCCAGCAAACAGCTGATTAGTGAAGATCCTGGCCAGCAAACCCAGGCCAATTTACTATTGGTGGCCTATCCTAAGAAACAGCCATCAGTAGTTACAACTAGACAGCCCCTTTTACAATGACTGTAACATATAAGAAGTTGACATTTAATTACACTAAGTGTTATTCCCGGTTGCACGATTATTTTTTACCTGAAGTTCTCATTTCAATCCGGTAACGTAATTTTTTTTTTAATTCACTTCTTTTAATTAATTTTTGAATTTTTCAAATTCATAGTTTTTTTGTTTTTGAAAATTCATTTGGAAATACCATCAATCATCGTGAAATCCCGCAGTCCGTTCAATAAGGCGCACCGCATCATACTGGCCACATTTACTGAGTGCATTAATATTTAACAACCTGAATACACCGGGGGAATAAAAGTGAATATAAACATGAGGGACCGCCATACGTCCTCCCATAACGGGTAAATAGCTGCTCGGCCTGCATCCGTTACACTGAGGGATGTATAGTAACTGTATATTAATCCATCTGGGTAATAAATACATAACAAGCACGCCGGCGCCGTCTCATTATGGGAGCGTAATGCGCCGTTCATCAGGAATACTTTATAAATACGGTAATAATCTTGTTTGTTTAGTACTTTTACAGCCAATTAAGCTTCGTCTCTAGGCGGAAAACGCATCCCGTGGGGACGTTCACAGGGGGATTGATCGTAAATTTGAATAAGATGCAAAATTATCTTGAGATTCCACACAATCATTAACCTCTTGGCTGCCAGGCCATAGCCGGCTGTGGAGGACAAGATCTTTTTTAGAAACAATACTTTACCTCTCCATGGGTTGTGTTTGGTACTGCAGCTCCGCTCCACTAAAAGGCCTAAGCTGCAATACCACAGACAACCTGTGGACAGGTGTGGTGCCCTATTTGGAAAAAAGAACATGATTTCTACCCCGTACAACTCTTTTAGTCCCCCCTGCCCCAAACTATACTATAGCAGTGCACTTACTGTGGCTTGCAGCTCCTATACATTTGTCAGTCATAGCTGGTCCCACAGTTTTCTAATACTGGTATATGTAATGCCAATTTACGTAAATATGGCCATTATATGACTTGTATCCTGCACTTAGTACCAGCTTTCCCCTCTGCAGGCTGTATTTCCATATACCTTCCAACTTTAGAACAACAAAGAGAGTGATAACTCTAGTGTTGCATGACAGGACACATCCCTTATACACTAAGCCATGGCCTTTGTGTTCCATCACAGTAATAGGGCCCCCCTTTGTGGGCCCACAATGTAATAGTGCCCTCTGTGGCCCCATATACTAATAGTGTCCTCAGTTACAGTGTCCCCCCTGGGATCCCACTAAGTTATAGTGCTCCTCTTTTGCCCCACTTAATAGTGCTCCCCTCCGTGGCTCCCTAATGCTGTCCCTTATGGCCCCATAGTACTCTCCTCTGTGGCCCTGATTACTCTGCCCCACACCTTTCATTAGCCAACACTGTGGCCACCAGCTACCTTACACTGATTTGCTCTGCTCTATACACAGGCTTACTCCTCCCCATGGCTCTGGACATACTGTGGCCTATTTATAAAGCCTTGGATACAGGTGCCAAAACTGTGACTTTTTGGTTACTTATGCCCCAGCCTGCATTAATATGTGGGCCCATGCGCTCAGCCTATTACATGCACTATAATATATATCAGAAACTGGTGTTCATTATAGAAAAAAGCTTACTCCAGCTCCAGTCTAAGTAAACCCTTGTCTACTGTAAGTAAATAGGCTCTACTGTACTCAGACAAGAGATGAGGGGAGTCGTCGGTCTGTGTACAGAACAGATACTGTGGTTGTTGATGAACAGTGTTTTTGGAGGGAGCCTGGTAGTGGGCGGTGGGACACACAACAATCCTCTTGGAACAGCGTGACAAACTTCCAATTCTGGGACTGTCCCGCTGAGAGGCCTGTATCAATTTTTCAGGTCATTCTGAGCTGGTGGGTGTAGACTGCTGCTGAGTTCTCCATGCACTGCACATGGAGGAAACTGCAGATTCTGTTCCTTAACTCTACGTAGCACACACAGAAAAATTACATCCTCATGGAGGACAGTGTACAGCAGCGTAGAGGTGATTCAAGTAGCTATAACACAGTAAATAACTGACCAATTAGCTTCAACAGACACATCTGTGGGAATCTTTTTCTTGGGTCAAGAGGAGTGAGTGAAGACACCTAGGGGGTGAGTGGGTCGGGGGATGGCATTGTCACTTCACAAGAAGAGTATCCATACGGGGTTTGAAAAGACACCAGAGAGGTGAGTGAAGAGACTTATACGGCCATGCATGCTCCTCTGGGTAATTTATGCAAATAAGGAAGACGGAACAATACCTCTGCAGCGCCACCTATTGAATAGCAGCATTCCTTCAAGTCAACGTACGACTTTTTAACAAGTCTGTAATTTAATGATTGTGAATAGCAAACCATGCTAGAAAACCATATACAGACAGCTGTTTTGAGGTGTTTGCCCCTCATCAGTATAAAGTAGGTTTCTGGCTTGGTAGGTACAATACCTGTGATGTGGGTCAAGAGGGGTGTCATCTCTCCTTAAGGAGAGCACCCAAAAATGTGTGGAGACAGGTAGGGGGTGAGTGGGTCACGGGACGGTATCATCTCTCCCCAAGAAGAGTACCCAGATGGGGTTTGAGAAGACACCAGAGAGGTGAGTGAGGAGACTTATATGGCCATGCATGCTTCTCTGGGTAATTTATGCAAATAAGGAAGATGAAACAATACCTCTGCAGCGCCACCTATTGGATGGCAGCATTCCTTCAAATCAATGTACAACTTTTTAAGAAGTCTGTAAAACAATGATTGGGAATAGAAAACCAAGCCAGAACCCATACCCAGACAGCTGTTTTGGGGTGTTTGACCCTCATCTTCTGCTTCCCCTCTGCTCTCCATAGACTCATCACCCTCTTCCTCTTCCTGTTATCTGTTTTGTTTCTGTTTTGTTATCTCTTACAAGGACTTTTCAGAACAATAACATCATTTGCACTTTCGCTGATCGTCACATTGATTATCACATAAGTACAAGTTATCCGAAAAACCAAAACACAACCTCTGTTTTTGAATCTATGTACATGTTTGAAATTGCTCTGCGATGACAACTACTTTGGGTCACGTTGTACATCGCAGCAGAAGATGACGGCACCATAGAAGTAGCAGACGTACAACTGTATCTAATTAGTTCATTTTGGCATTCTGCTTTGTCTCAGATGGGACTTTGCAAGAAATAAGAATGAGAGGTGAGTAAAAGCAATGAGCAGGTGTGAGCATACATGGTGACAGATCAAGAACAGCCTTGTCTGGATGCTGAGAGAGTCCGTACCACTATTAATCAGCTCACTATCATATAGCTATAACAGGAAGCAGCCTTCCACATGAGTGTCAGTAGAGCGCCGCGATGACTGATGAACATGCTGAAGGATATGCTGGGAAAGCAAGATGGATAGAAGAAACACGTGCGGCTGACACTGAGGAATCTCATATCTGCTAATACACATGTCTGTAGGATGAAGCATGACTGCAGTACCGCTAATGAGCCTGTTTACTAACAGCGGAAAGTTCCTACTGATTGATTAATGAATTAATGAACGCAGCATACCATCACCCCGAAGGACTCTAGCCCTACAAATATACCCCATACAATGAGTATAACAGGCTTGACATGACCAAGGAAAGCTCCTACACAGCGCTAGCAGTCCCCACTAGCCTTTGTGATTTCCCAATAATTGCCAGGCTGTACCTGAAAGTCCAGATGCAGTTGGAACTTAGCACCATTACACAAGTGTTAAAACGTTCAGGTAATAGTGCCCTAATCTGTAGGGGGCAACATAGTTTTTGCATGCTGTCATACTTAAATAGTTAATAAGGTTGAAAAAATACAGAACCATCACGTCCTAAAGTGTTGGTTCTGTTACGATCATCAGAGACTCCTGCTCCATCATTATGTCCTTCAGCATTATCGCTTGCTTTCTAAGTTGATGTTGGGGCAGTGGCTATGACCCACTGGAGGGGTTCAGCGGACCACAATGCTCAGCCTTGTTACAGAGAGGAGGGTCTGATTAGTTCACCTCTTTGTAAATACTTTTGTGCTCCATGCAGTATTCCTTGTTCTAGTTTGTGCCTCCCTGACACTGTCCTTCTACACTAGACCACATGATCCCTAAACAACCCTCAGTTGTCCCTATGAATTGCCCTGACTAAAACACTATCCCTGAGAACAAAATGGCACTAAGGCCTCATGTCCTCGGGGAAAATCAGGCCCGCCGCGGATTCTCCATGCAGAATCCGCAGCGGATCCCTCCTTTCCTGAGGACATGAGGCCTAAAAAAATAAGAATAAACTCACCTGTCCTAGACGCTGCGTGTCTCCCCTCCGCCGGGTCGAAGAAAGAAGATCCAGCCCCAGGAAAGGAGGGACCCGCTGCGGATTCTGCATGGAGAATCCGCGGCGGGCATGATTTTCCCCGAGGACATGAGGCCTTAGTGCCTTTTTGTTCTCAGGGATAGTGTTTTAGACAGGGCCACTCATAGGGACAACTGAGGGCTGATTAGGGATCATGTGGTCTAGTGTAGAGGGACAGTGTCAGGAAGGCACAAACTAGAGATAGGGGGGAGATATAGTGTTAGGATCAGCATGTCTTCGGTTGTTATTTTGGTTCCATACAGTCTGTACTAGTTTTCACTGCCAGTTTTATTAAATTCATCATTCAGTGACCATCACCCTCTGCCCCTGTTATGTATGATGTCACTAATTTATCATAAAAGCCACATGTAGTCATTAACTTGTAGCAACAGAAATTGATAAATTAGCAGAGCTTTAACTTCAACATTGCTTAAAATGATGCCACTTTTGACAAATGTGGGCCAAAGCTCGCTAATTTATTGGCTTATTTTGACAGATTCATGACTGCATTTGCGTGTTTTGAGAAATCTCTGACAGCAGACATCACTGCCATTGGCTCAAAGTTACTAAGACAAATTCCAATTGTTGGAGGGAATTGCAACAAATTAATTAAGAGATGCACACCTCTTCTCTGCATACATTTGATGCATTTTGGAATGACCTAAAGTCAGAAAATGAAATCTGTGCTCTGAGCAGGTGTAGCTTTATGTCCAAAATCACATTTTTTCTGGCTTTACTGTTAATAAAACTGTCTAAAAGTTTAGGCCAAGCTTACATTTTATATTTTGATGAGTGTAACAGTTTTTATGCAGTTTATGTCAAAGAACTGGCAGAAATACATTGATAAATCCCCCCCAATAAATTCTAAACTTCAGAATTTTTTCTGAATCAGGCGGCCAAATCTGGTTTATCTTACGCCAGGCAAGATAAGAAAGAAAGAGGGAGTTTATAATACACGATGGGAGAGATCTCTGTACTGACCCCTGATATGTCTATACATAGTTATTAGAGCGCCCCCTTGTTACAGTCCTGGGTATAATAGATGATGGGAGAGATCTCTGTACTGACCGCTGATATATTATACATAGTTATTAGAGCGCCCCCTTGTTACAGTCCTGGGTATAATAGATGATGGGAGAGATCTCTGTACTGACCCCTGATATATTATACATAGTTATTAGAGCGCCCCCTTGTTACAGTCCTGGGTATAATAGATGATAGGAGAGATCTCTGTACTGACCCCTAATATATCTATGCATAGTTATTAGAGCGACCCCTTATTACAGTCCTGGCTATAATCGATGATGGGAGAGATCTCTGTACTGACCCCTGATATATCTATTAGAGATGAGCGAACGTACTCGTCCGAGCTTGATGTTCGTGCGAATATTAGGGTGTTCGGGATGTTCGTTACTCGTAACGAGCACCACGCGGTGTTCCGGTTACTTTCAGTTTCCTCTCTGAGACGTTAGCGCGCTTTTCTGGCCAATTGAAAGACAGGGAAGGCATTACAACTTCCCCCTGTGACGTTCAAGCCCTATACCACCCCCCTGCTGTGAGTGGCTGGGGAGATCAGATGTCACCCGAGTATAAAAATCGGCCCCTCCCGCGGCTCGCCACACATGCCTTGTGAGTTAGCTGAGGGAAAGTACTATCGTGCTGGAGCTGCTGTAGGGAGAGCGTTAGTAGTTAGTGTAGGCTTCAAGAACCCCAACGGTCCTTCTTAGGGCCACATCTACTAGTGTGCAGTACTGTGTTAGCACAGTATTTTTTTTTTTTTCCAAAATTGGATCTGCAGAGCATTGCGCCCTGCAATAGGGACAGAAGTGGGGGTTAGGCAGGGAGAGTGTTAGGAGTTAGTGTAGGCTTCAAGAACCCCAATGGTCCTTTCTAGGGCCACATCTATCCGTGTGCAGTACTGTGCTGGCTGCTGTTAGCAGTGTTGCATTTTTTTTTTTTTTCTCAAAACCGGCTGCGCAGAGCATTGCACCCGGCATTAATACTACAGGGATAGAATTGTGTAGGCAGGGCCAGAAGACATACATTATTCATTGAATACACGCAGTGTGGGTGTTCCTTGTAAAAAGCAGGGAAAAAATTCTATTTGGCCTGCCTCTGACAGTACTCAGGGCTCTGTGTACGTGTGTGCTGTGCGCTGAACGTTCAGAAAAAATCAGACGCAGTCAGCTACGTTTTACAGCAGGCGTGCGGCAATTTTTTTCCTGCATGGGAAATCCCTGATCTGCTGTAGGTAGCGAATTACTTTGCATCACTGCAGTTCTGGGACAAATTGGCAGGGCCACAACACAGTTATTAAACTTAGTATTCATTGAATACACGCAGTGTGGGTGTTCCTTGTAAAAAGCAGGGAAAAAATTCTATTTGGCCTGCAGGCTTGCGCCAATTTATTTACTGGCTGTGAAATCACTGGTAATACAGCATGCTGAGGGGTAGGGGTAGGGCTAGAGGACGTGGACGCGGCCGAGGACGCGTAGGCCCAAGTGAGGGTGTGGGCACAGGCCGAGCTCCTGATCCAGGTGTGTCGCAGCCGACTGCTGCGCGATTAGGAGAGAGGCACGTTTCTGGCGTGCCCACATTCATCGCACAATTAATGGGTCCACGCGGGAGACCTTTATTAGAAAATGAGCAGTGTGAGCAGGTCCTGTCGTGGATGGCAGCAAGCTATCATCCACCCAGAGTTCTGCGCCGTCCAGTGCTGCAAATCCGAATCCTCTGTCTGCTGCTCCTCCTTCCTCCCAGCCTCCTCACTCCACTACAATGACACATGCTCAGGAGCGGGAAGACTCTCAGGAACTGTTCTCGGGGCCCCTGCTCAGATTGGGCAGCAGTGGTTCCTCTCCCACCAGAGGAGTTTATCGTCACTGATGCCCAACCATTGGAAAGTTCCCGGGGTCCGGGGGATGAGGCTGGGGACTTCTGCCAACTGTCTCAAGACCTTTCAGTGGGTGAGGAGGACGATGACGATGAGACACAGTTGTCTTGCAGTGAGGTAGTAGTAAGGGCAGTAAGTGCGAGGGAGCAGCGCACAGAGGATTCGGAGGAAGAGCAGCTGGACGATGAGGTGACTGACCCCACCTGGTGTGCAACGCCTACTCAGGACAGGTCTTCAGAGGGGGAGGCAGCAGCAGGGCAGGTTGCAAGAGGCAGTGCGGTGGCCAGGGGTAGAGGCAGGGCCAGACTGAATAATCCACCAACTGTTTCCCAAAGCGCCCCCTCGCGCCATGCCACCCTGCAGAGGCCGAGGTGCTCAAAGGTCTGGCAGTTTTTCACAGAGACGCCTGAGGACCGACGAACAGTGGTGTGCAACCTTAGTCGCGCCAAGATCAGCCGGGGAGCCACCACCAACAGCCTCACCACCACCAGCATGCGCAGACATATGATGGCCAAGCACCCCACAAGGTGGGACGAAGGCCGTTCACCGCCTCCGGTTTGCACCGCTGCCTCTCCCCCTGTGCCCCAACCTGCCACTGAGATACAACCCCCCTCTCAGGACACAGGCACAACCGTCTCATGGCCTGCACCCACACCCTCACCTCCGCTGTCCTCGGCCCCATCCACCAATGTCTCGCACCGCACAGTCCAGCCGTCGCTAGCGCAAGTGTTGGAGCGCAAGCGCAAGTACGCCGCCACGCACCCGCACACTCAATCGTTAACCGTCCACATCGCCAAATTTATCAGCCTTGAGATGCTGCCGTATAGGGTTGTGGAAACGGAGGCTTTCAAAGCTATGATGGCAGCGGCGGCCCCGCGCTACTCAGTTCCCAGTCGCCACTACTTTTCCCGATGTGCCGTCCCAGCCCTGCACGACCACGTCTCCCGCAACATTGTACGCGCCCTCACCAATGCGGTTACTGCCACGGTCCACTTAACTACGGACACGTGGACAAGCACAGGCAGGCAGGGCCACTACATCTCCCTGACGGCACATTGGGTGAATTTAGTGGAGGCTGGGACAGAGTCAGAGCCTGGGACCGCTCACGTCCTACCCACCCCCAGAATTGCGGGCCCCAGCTCGGTGGTGGTATGTTCGGCGGTGTATGCTTCGTCCACTAAAGCACCCTCCTCCTCCTCCTCCTCAACCTCTGTCTCGCAATCTAGATGTGTCAGCAGCAGCAGGACGTCGCCAGCAGTCGGTGTCGCGCGGCGTGGCAGCACAGCGGTGGGCAAGTGTCAGCAGGCCGTGCTGAAACTACTCAGCTTAGGAGAGAAGAGGCACACGGCCCACGAACTGCTGCAGGGTCTGACAGAGCAGACCAACCGTTGGCTTGCGCCGCTGAGCCTCCAATCGGGCATGGTCGTGTGTGACAACGGCCGTAACCTGGTGGCAGCTCTGCAGCTCGGCAGCCTCACGCACGTGCCATGCCTGGCCCACGTCTTTAATTTGGTGGTTCAGCGCTTTCTGAAAAGCTACCCACGCTTGTCAGACCTGCTCGTAAAGGTGCGCCGACTCTGCGCACATTTCCGCAAGTCCCACACGGACGCTGCCACCCTGCGCACCCTGCAACATCGCTTTAATCTGCCAGTGCACCGACTGCTGTGCGACGTGCCCACACGGTGGAACTCTACGCTCCACATGTTAGCCAGACTCTATGAGCAGCGTAGAGCTATAGTGGAATACCAACTCCAACATGGGCGGCGCAGTGGGAGTCAGCCTCCTCAATTCTTTTCAGAAGAGTGGGCCTGGTTGGCAGACATCTGCCAGGTCCTTCGAAACTTTGAGCAGTCTACCCAGGTGGTGAGCGGCGATGCTGCAATCATTAGCGTCACCATTCCTCTGCTATGCATCTTGAGAAGTTCCCTGCAAACCATAAAGGCAGCCGCTTTGCGCTCGGAAACAGAGCCGGGGGAAGACAGTATGTCGCTGGATAGTCAGAGCACCCTCCTGTCTATATCTCAGCACGTTCAGGAGGAGGAGGAGGAGGATGAGGAGGATGAGGAGGAGGGGGAAGAGACAGCTTGGGCCACTGCTGACAGTACCCATGCTGCTTGCCTGTCATCATTTCAGCGTGTATGGCCTGAGGAGGAGGAGGAGGAGGAGGATCCTGAAAGTGATCTTCCTAGTGAAGACAGCCATGTGTTGTGTACAGGTACCCTGGCACACATGGCTGACTTCATGTTAGGATGCCTTTCTCGTGACCCTCGCGTTACACGCATTCTGGCCACTACGGATTACTGGGTGTACACACTGCTCGACCCACGCTATAAGGAGAACCTTCCCACTCTCATTCCCGAAGAGGAAAGGGGTTCGAGAGTGATGCTATACCACAGGACCCTGGCGGACAAGCTGATGGTAAAATTCCCATCCGACAGCGCTAGTGGCAGAAGGCGCAGTTCCGAGGGCCAGGTAGCAGGGGAGGTGCGGAGATCGAGCAGCATGTACAGCCCAGACAGTGCAACAGTCTTTAAGGGCCTGGACAGCTTTATGGCTCCCCACCAAGACTGTGTCACCGCTCCCCAGTCAAGGCTGAGTCGGCGGGAGCACTGTAAAAGGATGGTGAGGGAGTACGTAGCCGATCGCACGACCATCCTCCGTGATGCCTCTGCCACCTACAACTACTGGGTGTCGAAGCTGGACACGTGGCCTGAACTAGCGCTGTATGCCCTGGAGGTGCTTGCTTGTCCTGCGGCTAGCGTCTTGTCGGAGAGGGTGTTTAGTGCGGCTGGGGGAATCATCACAGATAAGCGTACCCGCCTGTCAACCGACAGTGCCGACAGGCTAACACTCATCAAGATGAACAAAGGCTGGATTTCCCCAGACTTCTCTTCTCCACCAGCGGACAGTAGCGATACGTAAGCAATACGTAGGCTGCACCCGCGGATGGAAGCTACGTTCTCTCTCACCATCCAAAACGGGGACATTTCTGCTTCATCAATCTGTGTCTAATATTCCTTCTCCTCCTCCTCCTGCTCCTCCTCCTGAAACCTCACGTAATCACGCTGAACGGGCAATTTTTCTTAGGCCCACAAGGCTCAGTCATATAATTTTTCTAAACAATTTTTATATGTTTCAATGCTATTAAAAGCGTTGAAACTTTAACTTGAACCAATTTTTCGTTAAACTGGGCTGCCTCCAGGCCTAGTTACCACTTAAGCCACATTAACCAAAGCGATCAATGGGTTTCACCTGCCCTCTTGGTTGGCCATGGCCAATTTTTCTGATGTACATTAGTACAGTTGATACAGCAATTTTTGTGGGCCCTCGCCTACAGTGTAATCAAATGAATTTTTAGCCCACCTGCATTACAGCTGACGTTACATCCGCTGTGTTGGGCAATGCAATGGGATATATTTATGTACCGCCAGTGGCTTCCTGGCACCCACCCATGCTGTCTGTCCACAGGGAATTATAAATGCATCTGTTTCCACATCTAAAGAACCCCAGTCAGACTGGGGCATGCAGTGTGGGCCGAAGCCCACCTGCATTAAGCACGACATTACTACCTCAGCTGTGTTGGGCAATGCAATGGGATATTTTTGTGTATCGCCGGTGGGTTCCAGGGAGCCACCCATGCTGTCGGTCGACAGGGACTTCACAATAGGGAGTTGTACCTGCCTGTGTCTATGAATTAAAAAGCCCGGTCTGACTGGGGCATGCAGACACCTTGACAGAATGAATAGTGTGTGGCACATAGGTTCCCCATTGCTATGCCCACGTGTGCAGCTCCTGATGGCGGTGGCACAGGATTATATTTCTCATTGCTTCTGTACAGCATTGTGGGCTATCGCCCCGCCCCTTTTAAAGAGGGTCGCTGCCTAGCCGTGCCAACCCTCTGCAGTGTGTGCCTGCGGTTCCTCGTCATGGCAGACGCACTTCTAAATAGACATGAGGGTGGTGTGGCATGAGGGCAGCTGAAGGCTGCGCAGGGACACTTTGGTGTGCGCTGTGGGGGGAGGGGGGGGGCGGTTGGGCAGCATGTAACCCAGGAGAAGTGGCAGCGGAGTGTCATGCAGGCAGTGATTGTGCTTTGTTGGAGGTAGTGTGGTGCTTAGCTAAGGTATGCCATGCTAATGAGGGCTTTTCAGAAGTAAAAGTTTTTGGGAGGGGGGGGGCCACTCTTGCCGCTATTGTGGCTTAATAGTGGGACCTGTGAACTTGAGATGCAGCCCAACATGTAGCCCCTCGCCTGCCCTATCCGTTGCTGTGTCGTTCCCATCACTTTCTTGAATTGCCCAGATTTTCACACAAGGAAACCTTAGCGAGCATCGGCGAAATACAAAAATGCTCCGGTCGCCCATTGACTTCAATGGGGTTCGTTACTCGAAACGAACCCTCGAGCATCGCGAAAAGTTCGTCCCAAGTAACGAGCACCCGAGCATTTTGGTGCTCGCTCATCTCTAATATCTATACATAGTTATTAGAGTGCCCCCTTGTTACAGTGCTGGGTATAATAGATGATGGGAGAGATCTTTGTACTGAACCCTGATACAGCTATACATAGTTATTAGAGCGCCCCCTTGTTATAGTCCTGGGTATAATAGATGATGGGAGAGATCTCTGTACTGAACCCTGATATATTATACATAGTTATTAGAGCGCCCCCTTGTTGCAGTCCTGGGTATAATAGAAGATAGGAGAGATCTCTGTACTGACCCCTAATATATCTATACATAGTTATTAGAGCACCCCCTTATTACAGTCCTGGGTATAATAGATGATGGGAGAGATCTCTGTACTGACCCCTGATATATTATACATAGTTATTAGAGCGCTCCCTTGTTACAGTCCTGGATATAACAGATGATGAGAGAGATCTCTGTACTGACCCCTGATATATCTATACATAGTTATTAGAGCGCCCCCTTCTTACAGTCCTGGGTATAATAGATGATGGGAGAGATCTCTGTACTGACCCCTGATATATCTATACATAGTTATTAAAGCGCCCTCTTGTTATAGTCCTGGATATAATAGATGATGGGAGAGATCTTTGTACTGACCCCTGATATATTATACATAGTTATTAGAGCGCCCCCTTGTTACAGTCCTGGGTATAATAGATGATAGGAGAGATCTCTGTACTGACCCCTAATATATCTATACATAGTTATTAGAGCGACCCTTTATTACAGTCCTGGCTATAATCGATGATGGGAGAGATCTCTGTACTGAGCCCTGATACATCTATACATAGTTATTAGAGCGCCCCCTTGTTATAGTCCTGGGTATAATAGATGATGGGAGAGATCTCTGTACTGAACCCTGATATATTATACATAGTTATTAGAGCGTCCCCTTGTTACAGTCCTGGGTGTAATCGATGATGGGAGAGATCTCTGTACTGACCCCTGATGTATCTATACATAGTTATTAGAGCACCCCCTTATTACAGTCTAGGGTATAATAGATGATGGGAGATCTCTGTACTGACCCCTGATATATTATACATAGTTATTAGAGCGCTCCCTTGTTACAGTCCTGGATATAACAGATGATGAGAGAGATCTCTGTACTGACTCCTGATATATCTATACATAGTTATTAGAGCGCCCCCTTCTTACAGTCCAGGGTATAATAGATGATGGGAGAGATCTCTGTACTAACCCCTGATATATTTATATATAGTTATTAGAGCGCCCCCTTGTTACAGTCCTGGATATAACAGATGATGGGAGAGATCTCTGTACTGTCCCCTGATATATCTATGCATAGTTATTAGAGCGCCCCCTTGTTACAGTCCTGGGTATAATAGATGATGGGAGAGATCTCTGTACTGACCCCTGATATATCTATACATAGTTATTAGAGCGCCCCCTTGTTACAGTCCTGGGTATAATAGATGATGGGAGAGATCTCTGTACTGACCCCTGATATATCTATACATAGTTATTAGAGCGCCCCCTTGTTACAGTCTTGTGTGTAATAGATGATAGGAGAGATCTTTGTACTGATCCCTGATATATCTATACATAGCTATTAGACAACAGGCAGTGGATAGACAAAAGGAAGGGAGATCTCTAGTGACTAGCATTGTAAAAAGCTTTTTTTAACACAAAAACAACATTTTAAGTAAAGAAAGTGATTTTCCCTTTTGCGGGTTCTTACATTGTCTATCAGGGAAGCAAAGGTGACAGATCAAGAACAGCCTTGTCTGGATGCTGAGAGAGTCCGCACCACTATTAATCAGCTCACTATCATATAGCTATAACAGGAAGAAGCCTTCCACATGAGTGTCAGTAGAGCGCCGCGATGACTGATGAACATGCTGAAGGATATGCTGGGAAAGCAAGATGGATAGAAGAAACACGTGCGGCTGACACTGAGGAATCTCATATCTGCTAATACACATGTCTGTAGGATGAAGCATGACTGCAGTACCGCTAATGAGCCTGTTTACTAACAGCGGAAAGTTCCTACTGATTGATTAATGAATTAATGAACGTAGCATACCATCACCCCGAAGGACTCTAGCCCTACAAATATACCCCATACAATGACTATAACAGGCTTGATATTCTGGTCTAAGAGTAAGGACACTTTTTCACCAGCGATCCGCAGTAGGTTAAACCTGAAAGTCCAGATGCAGTCCAACAATTAGCACTGTTACACATAATTGGTGCTCAGGTAATAGCACTCTAATGTGAAGGGGCAAAACACATTTTTGTATAATGTTACATAATGATACAGTTGAAAAAGATACAACTCCATCAAGTCCTATAGGCTCGTAGTGTTGATCCTGTTACAACCAGCAGAAGAAATCCCAAATCTCACAGCATCATAACCTCCATATTTCTACATTATTGTAGGGGCAGTTGCCATGACCCACTGGAGGGTATCAATGGAGTCTTATTACAGAGAGGAGGGTCCAATTGCTTCGCCTTTGTATAAATATTAGAGATGAGCGAGCACCAAAATGCTCGGGTGCTCGTTACTCGAGTCGAACTTCCCGCGATGCTCGAGGGTTCGTTTCGCGTAACGAACCCCATTGAAGTCAATGGGCGACCCGAGCATTTTTGTATGGGACCTGTGCTCCGCTAAGGTTTTCATTTGTGAAAATCTGGGAAATTCAAGAAAGTGATGGGAACGACACAGAAACGGATAGGGCAGGCGAGGGGCTACATGTTGGGCTGCATCTCAAGTTCCCAGGTCCCACTATTAAGCCACAATAGCGGCAAGAGTGCCCCCCCCCCCAACAATTCTTACTTCTGAAAAACCCTCATTAGCAAGGTATACCTTAGCTAAACACCACACTACCTCCAACAAAGCACAATCACTGCCTGCATGACACTCCGCTGCCACTTCTCCTGGGTTACATGCTGCCCAACCGCCCATTTCAGTAATAGTAGCAGTCAAGACAGGCCCCGGTAACAATTCCAAAGCAGCAGTATAGGGGGAGCACAGTATTAGTTCCATTTCAGTAGCAGTTGCAGTCTAGACAGGCCCCAGTAACATATAACAAGCAGCAGTATAGAGGGAGCACAGTCTTAGTTCCATTTCAGTAGTAGTAGCAGTCAAGACAGGCCCCAGTAACAATTCCGAAGCAGTAGTAGAGGGGGAGCACAGTCTTAGTTCCATTTCAGTAATAGTAGCAGTCAAGACAGGCCCCAGTAACAATTCCGAAGCAGCAGTATAGGGGGAGCACAGTATTAGTTCCATTTCAGTAGTAGTTGCAGTCAAGACAGGCCACAGTAACATTCCCGTTGCGGCAGTTTAGGGAGATAACAGTCTCTTGCACATTTCAGTAGTTGCAATATAGACAAGGCCCCAGTTACATTTATGTAGCAAAAGTGTAGGCCAACCCCACACACCTTGCTGTACCATGAGTGCAGGCGAAGCCCATAAAAATTACTAGGATTACACTGTAGGCAAGGGCCCAAAAAATTGGTGTACCAACAGTACTAATGTACCTCAGAAAAATTGCCCATGCCCAACCAAGAGGGCAGGTGAAACCCATTAATCACTTTGGTTACTGTGGCTTAATTTGTAACTAGGCCTGGAGGCAGCCCAGTTAAAATAAAAATTGGTTCAGGTGCAAGTTTCAACGCTTTAATGAGAATTGAAACGTATAAACATTGCTTACAAAAGTAATATGACTGAGCCTTGTGGGCATAAGAAAAATTGCCCGTTCGGCGTGATTACGTGAGGTTTCAGGAGGAGGAGCAGGGGGAGGAGGATGAATATAATACACAGATTGATGAAGCTAAAAGGTCCCCGTTTTTTATGGTGATAGAGAACAATGCTTCCATCCGCAGGTGCAGCCTACGTATTGTTTAGGTACCGCTGCTGTCCGCTGGTGGAGAAGAGAAGTCTGGGGAAATCCAGGCTTTGTTCATCTTGATGAGTGTAAGCCTGTCGGCACTGTCAGTTGGCAGGCGGGTACGCTTATCCGTGATGATTCCCCCAGCCGCACTAAACACCCTCTCTGACAAGACGCTAGCCGCAGGGCAAGCAAGCACCTCCAGGGCATACAGCGCGAGTTCAGGACACGTGTCCAGCTTCGACACCCAGAAGTTGTACGGAGCAGAGGCGTCATGGAGGACGGTTGTGCGATCGGCTGCATACTCCCTCACCATCTTCTTACAGTGCTCCCTCCGACTCAGCCTGGACTGGGGAGGTGAGAGACAGTCTTGCTGGGGAGCCATAAAGCTGGCAAAGTCCTTGGAGAGTGTTCCCCTTCCTGCACTGTACATGCTGGCTGATCTCCGTGCCTCCCCTGCTACCTGGCCCTCGGAACTGCACCTTCTGCCACTAGCGCTGTCGGATGGGAATTTTACCATCAGTTTGTCCACCGGGGTCCTGTGGTATAGCATCACTCTCTAACCCCTTTCCTCTTCGGGTATGAGAGTGGAAAGGTTCTCCTTATACCGTGGGTCGAGCAGTGTGTACACCCAGTAATCCGTAGTGGCCAGAATGCGTCTAACGTGAGGGTCACGAGAAAGGCATCCTAACATGAAGTCAGCCATGTGTGCCAGGGTACCTGTAAGCAACACATGGCTGTCCTCACTAGGAAGATCACTTTCAGGATCCTCCTCCTCCTCAGGTCATACACACTGAAAGGATGACAGGCAAGCAGCATGGGTACCCTCAGCAGTGGGCCAAGCTGTCTCTTCCCCCTCCTCCTCATGCTCCTCCCCCTCCTCCTCCTCCAAAACGCGTTGAGATATAGACATGAGGGTGCTCTGACTATCCAGCGACATACTGTCTTTCCCCGCCTCCATTTCCGAGCACAAAGCGTCTGCCTTTATGCTTTGCAGGGAACTTCTCAAGAGGCATAGCAGAGGAATGGTGACGCTAATGATTGCAGAATCGCCGCTCACCATCTGGGTAGACTCCTCAAAGTTTGCAAGGCCCTGCAGATGTCTGCAAACCAGGCCCACTCTTCAGTAAAGAATTGAGGAGGCTAACTCCCACTACGCCGCCCATGTTGGAGTTGGTATTCCACTATAGCTCTACGCTGCTCATAGAGCCTGGCCAACATCTGGAGCGTAGAGTTCCACTGTGTGGGCACGTCGCACAGCAGTTGGTGCACTGGCAGATTAAACCGATTTTGCAGGGTCCGCAGGGTGGCAGCGTCCGTGTTGGAGTTGCGGAAATGTGCGCTGACCCGGCGCACCTTTCTGAGCAGTTCTGACAAGCATTGGTAGCTTTTCAGAAAGCGCTGAACCACCAAATTAAAGACGTGGGCCAGGCATGGCACGTGCGTGAGGCTGCCGAGCTGCAGAGCCGCCACCAGGTTACGGCCGTTGTCACACACGACCATGCCTGGTTGGAGGCTCAGCGGCGAAAGCCAGTGGTCGGTCTGCTCTGTCAGACCCTGCAGCAGTTCGTGGGCTGTGTACCTCTTCTCTCCTAAGCTGAGTAGTTTCAGCACGGCCTGCTGATGCTTGCCCACCGCTGTGCTGCCACGCCGCGCGACACCGACTGCTGGCGACGTGCTGCTGCTGACACATCTTGATTGCGAGACAGAGGTTGCGTAGGAGGAGGAGGAGGAAGAGGGTGGTTTAGTGGAGGAAGCATAGACCGCCGCAGATACCAGCACCGAGCTGGGTCCCGCAATTCTGGGGGTGGGTAGGACGTGAGCAGTCCCAGGCTCCGACTCGGTCCCAGCCTCCACTAAATTCACCCAATGTGCCGTCAGGGAGATATAGTGGCCCTGCCCGCCTGTGCTTGTCCACGTGTCCGTTGTTAAGTGGACCTTGGCAGTAACCGCGTTGGTGAGGGCGCGTACAATGTTGCGGGAGATGTGGTCGTGCAGGGCTGGGACGGCACATCAGGAAAAGTAGTGGCGACTGGGAACCGAGTAGCGCAGGGCCGCCGCCACCATCATGTTTTTGAAAGCCTCCGTTTCCACAAGCCTATACGGCAGCATCTCCAGGCTGATCAATTTGGCTATGTGCACGTTTAACGCTTGAGCGTGCGGGTGTGTGGCGGCGTACTTGCGCTTGCGCTCAAACAGTTGCGCTAGCGACGGCTGGACACTGTGCTGAGAGACATTGCTGGATGGGGCCGAGGACAGCGGAGGTGAGGGTGTGGGTGCAGGCCGGGAGACGGTCGTGCCTGTGTCCTGAGAGGGGGGTTGGATCTCAGTGGCAGGTTGGGGCACAGGGGGAGAGGCAGTGGTGCAAACCGGAGGCAGTGAACGGCCTTCGTCCCACCTTGTGGGGTGCTTGGCCATCATATGCCTGCGCATGCTGGTGGTGGTGAGGCTGGTGGTGGTGGCTCTCCGGCTGATCTTGGCACGACAAACCTTGCACACCACAGTTCGTCGGTCGTCTGCACTCTTAGTGAAAAACTGCCAGACCTTTGAGCACCTCGGCCTCTGCAGGGTGGCATGGCGCGAGGGGGCGCTTTGGGAAACAGTTGGTGGATTATTCGGTCTGGCCCTGCCTCTACCCCTGGCCACCACACTGCCTCTTCCAACCTGCCCTGCTGCTGCACTTGCCTCCCCCTCTGAAGACCTGTCCTCAGTAGGCGTAGCAAACCAGGTGGGGTCAGTCACCTCATCGTCCTGCTGCTCTTCCTCCGAATCCTCTGTGCGCTCCTCCCTGGTACTTACTGCCCTTACTACTACCTCACTGATAGACAACTGTGTCTCATCGTCATCGTCCTCCTCACCCACTGAAAGCTCTTGAGACAGTTGCTGGAAGTCCCCAGCCTCATCCCCCGGACCCCAGGAACTTTCCAAAAGTTGGGCATCGGTCACGACAAACTCCTCCAGGGGAAGAGGAACCATTGCTGCCCAATCTGGGCAGGGGCCCGAGAACAGTTCCTGGGAATCTGCCTGCTCCTCAGAATGTGTCATTTTCATGGAGTGAGGAGGCTGGGAGGAAGGAGGAGCAGCAGCCAGAGGATTCACAGTTGCAGCTGTGGACGGCGTAGAAGACTGGGTGGTCGATAGATTGCTGGATGCACTTTCTGCCATCCACGACAGGACCTGCTCACACTGCTCAGTTTCTAATAAAGGTCTACCGCGTGGACCCATTAATTGTGAGATGAATCTGGGGATCCCAGAAACTTGCCTCTCTCTTAATACTGCAGCAGTCGGCTGCGATACACCTGGATCAGGAGCTCGGCCTGTGCCGACACCCTGACTTGGGCCTCCGCGTCCTCGCCCGCGTCCACTAGGCCTACCCCTATCCCTCAGCATGGTGTATTACGAGTAGAGCAGAAACAGAACGCTGTAATTAAATGTGCCGCTTATGGGCCTGTGGTTGGAGGCTGACTTCGCTTACGGAACGCACAGCAGAGCCAGGAAACAATTATGCGCAAGCCTGTAGTGAGACCTAGGTGCGTATGACTGAGCTACTGGAATTCACAGCGCAGAACCAGTCAAGTGGCCAAAGGCTAGTGGTAGGCCTTAAGTATTTTGCTTCAATTTTTTAAAATGGTGAGGTGAAAAACCAGACAGACACCGTATGCAGCGTATATATGTATACTCTTTCCTTCTGGCGGGATGACGGCGATCATGTAACGGACGCGGCAGAGCCAGGAAACAATTATGCGCAAGCCTGCTGTAGCGCTTAGCTGGGTAATAATGAGTGACTACTACCCCCAGCAGACATGCAGTAAACTGTACACGGTCACAGGCTTGGCTGGGTATTAATGAGCGACTACTACCCCCAGCAGACATGCAGTAAACTGAAGACGGTCACAGGCAGCCCAAATACAGTATTTTTTCCCAATTTTTGGGAAAAAGCCCACTGCCTATATAGCCTGTATATGGATTTCCCTGTTGGAGGATGACTGTGGTTATTGAAAGCACAGTGCAGCTAGAACAAAATTATGCGCAAGGCTGGGTATTAATGAGCGACTACTACCCCCAGCAGACATGCAGTAAACTGAAGATGGTCACAGGCAGCCCAAATATAGTATTTTTTTCCAATTTTTGGGAAAAAGCCCTCTGCCTATATAGCCTGTATATGGATTTCCCTGTTGGAGGATGACTGTGGTTATTGAAAGCACAGTGCAGCCAGAAAAAATTATGTGCAAGGCTGCAGTAACACCTAGCTGGGTATTAATGAGTGACTACTACCCCCAGCAGACACGCAGTAAACTGAACACGGTCACAGGCAGCCCAACGATTTTTTTTTCCAATTTTTTTGAAAAAGCCCACTGCCTATATAGCCAGTATATCTCTTTCCCTGTACCACTGTCCCTGCCTCACCAGTACTGCCCCTATACTCAGTTAAATGACTGCAGACAGATGACGCTATGGTCTGCGCGCCCGATATACAAAAAAAAATAAAAATTTGCAAAACTGCTAAAAGCAGCCTCAACAGTACTGCACACGGTCAGATGTGGCCCTAAGAAGGACCGTTGGGGTTCTTGAAGACGAAGATAACAGCCTAACACTCTCCCTATAGCAGCTACAGCAGGACGGCACTTTCCCTAATGTCTCTCAGCGTGCATCTGTGGCGAGCCGCGGCCGGCCCCAATTTATATACTCGGGTGGCACCTGATCTCCCCAGCCACTCACTGCAGGGGGGTGGGATAGGGCTGGAACTTCACAGGAGGAAGTTGTAATGCCTTCCCTGTGTTTCTATTGGCCAGAAAACGGCGCAAAATTTTCTGGGAAGAAAATGGAAGTGACTCGAACACCGCGTGGTGCTCTTCCCGAGTAACGAGCATCTCGAGTACCCTAATACTGGAACGAGCATCAAGCTCGGACGAGTACGCTCGCTCATCTCTAATAAATATATTTGGTTTTTGCAGTGCAGCGTGGGTTGGCTAATAGCTCTGGCAACATGTTTTATTTTGTAGTCCTTATTAGTTTTAGTTTCTAGTTCTAGCCCAGTCTTGTCTCTTCTCTCCAGTCAGTGTGTCTTGCTCCTTGGTTTTCTAGCCCAGTCTATGTTTCCAAATTTGTGCTTGGTTTAATCTTCCTTTTTTTTTGTTTCTGTCTGCCTTGAGTCATTCCAGCATTTGCTTATTTACTCCTTTCTCTGGGTCCTAGTGCCCTCTGGTTCTTAGGCACAGTGTTTTAGACAGGGTCATTCACATAGACAACCTAAGTGAAAGTGATATGAACTGAGAATAAGGCAACACCTGATAGTTATGAAGAACATATAAATGTACAGAAATGTTAGTTCAACTTCTAGACATATATATATATATATATATATATATATATATATATACTGTATATATATATACAGCTCTGATTACTTGTCAGGGAACTAGGGTCTGGGCAAGTGGAAGTCCCTAATAACTACCGGCAACCCCTGTCCCTACGTACTTGCCCCCCTGGGCTAGGCCCCAGGGCAACAACTGGGCGACAGTCCCTAGTCTCACTAGGGATGTGGGGCAGGGAGCCAGACTTAAAATGCATCTAATTGCCTGTAATACCAATAAATAGAGAAATTTAGCTATTATTTAAGCGCATTTGTACTTTCTTTATAGCTATCAGGTGGTACTTTACTGCAAGTTCTTTTCACTTTCCATGGTATTGTTTCTGACTAGAGATGAGCGAACGTACACATTAAGGGTGATTTTGCACTCGAGCATCGCTATTTTCGAGTACCTGGCTACTCGGATGAAAAGATTCGGGGGGCGCCGAGGGCGGCGTGGTGGAGGCGGGGGGTAGCAGTTGGGAACAGGGTGACCCACAGTATATACATTTATCAGTGTTTAACTTCACTTGCCACTTTTCCGCTCAACCTCAAACTTATTCAGATCCATGCCCAGCCGTAGACCCCATTAACACTGACAGATGATCGCTTAAAAGATGCTCAAACGATAGTTTGAGCGACAGTTTTGAGCGATCATCTTTGCATACCTTATAGTAGCTACTATACAGTTATGCAGCCGGAGTGGGACACAGCCGCGGTGCTGTATTGTTCTGCTTACAGCCCATGCCCTGCTGTGAATTCACAGCAGGACACAGGCACAGAGAATCTTATCAGTGCAGCCAGCTGTGATAACAGCCAGCTGCGCTGATAACAGCTGATCGCTCAATTCAAAAAAACTTGAGGTGAGCGATCAACGACTCGTGCACGAAAACTGCACAATGTCAGTGCATTTAGACACAAAGAGAATTGCTCAAGAGACGGCTTTGAGCGATTTTTGAGCAATTCTCGTTGTGTCTACATGGGCCATTAGCTACATGTGACCTGCGTGGTTGCAAGCGGCAACATTTATCAGCTTGTAGGGGAGCCACCAGGAGGATGTAGGCAGGAAGTGATCGACTCCCTTAGGTCTGCCTGGCCAGATGATCTTCTTCCTCAGTGTGGTAGCGTCTGGAGGAGCTATATGAATCCTCTTCCTCCTGGCTTTATTTCCATGTCTTTGATATTTCGACGTGCTGCTGTCAGCCCATCAGGACCTCGTAACATGGGCATTTAGTTCTGATACTGTATTTATGTGCTGAGCTTGGTTCTTGTATTGTATCTATGTAGTGAGGTGGATTTGTGTTGTATTTACATATTGAGCTTAGTTCTGCTGCTGTATTCATGTACTGAGGTTGGTTCTGATGTTGTACTTACAGATGGGCTTTAGCTTGACTCTTAGCGCAGTGTGATATCATGGCATGCCGTCCTATTAGGGTGGTTTATTTACACTTTGAATTACTTTACAATGGATTTTGTTGTGTTGAGATAATAGAAGAATAGCTCTTTAATGGATTAAAATAAGATAACTTTCTGTGCCATGCTATCACAATCAAGGTAAAATTTGTCCCATCTGTTTGGTGCTGAACTTATGTTATGACCTTGGTTCTGGTATCGTATTTATGCACTTATCTTGGTTATGATGATGTATTTAAGTACTGAGCTTGGTTCTGGTGCTACATTTATGTTATGAGTTTAGTTCTACTACTGTATGTAGGTTATGAGTTTGGTTCTGGTGTTGCATTCTATGTGCTGAAGTTGGTTTTTTGTTCTGTATTTATGTTATGAAGTTGGTTCTGGTGCTACATTCATGTACTGAGCTTGGCTCTGGTGCTGTATTTATATTGTGAGCTTGACTCTAGTGCTGTATTTATGTACTGATCTTGGTTCTGTATTTATTCACTGAGCTGTTCCGGTCTGGATTTGCTAGTATCTTGCTGCTTTTTGCACAAGCGGAATACCGTCAGACCGCCTATCAGTACACTGTAGAGCATGTAACGCCAGCGCTGTCCAGATCTACACGTAGCAGCTCACCGTCTCCTGGATTAATTACATTACGGCTGCAGTTTTCCTTCTCCTAACAGCTGATTATCTTCCAGGTAGGTGATCCTCGCTGCAGCTCTGCTATCACATCCTCGCTTGGACAACGTTCCTGCGTGCGAGGCGTAACCAAGCCACCGCCAATTACAAGAGTTGCAAAACAAGTCGAGGAGAGCAGAGAGGAATTCAGATATTAGCATAAGCCTGACGGATGACTGTCAGCCCGGCACATCCCGCATGACGAGCACATGAAGAGTAATCCCCAAAACTCATTAGTTCCTCTTTGGACACGTTGCTGCTGCGCCTGACTCTTCTCATGGGCTGACGGGTAGTAAAGAATGTCGCTGTGTGTAAGAGGCGCCGGGCGCCATACTAAGCCCCCTCCGCACTCGCAGATGCGTTTTTGTGAGCATGAGTGCAGCATTTTTGCGGAATGAATGAGGCTTTTTTTCCGCACACATCAGCATATTCTACTGTACTTTTTGCTACTACAAGGCATGTATATTTACATGCGGCAAACAAAGTCGCGCCAATTAAAATGGCTAATTAGTCAAAAGAGTTCCAGATGTGTTCTGTTTGCTGTGCAATTCCGCAGTGTTTTACGTATCTCCTAGTGTAATACACTTGCATTTTTGCACCCACCCCCCCCCTCCATTAACTTCTATTAAGGAGCAAACAAACAGGAAAGTATGTGAAAAAATCCATTGAAGTCAATGGGTTCTATATTTGCGTATTGCAGGCGTATATTTTGCATCCGTGTGAATCTAGGCTAAGACTCCTGGAAGACTTCAGGCTGCGCTGATTCTCTGTTGTTCGCTAGCCGTTGCAAAACTCCATCTCCCAGCGGCAGGTTGGATCTCGCTGCTATAGATATGCAGTTCAAGCCGTCCATAGAGAAACATGGGTGTCTGTAGCTGAATTAAAGCCTGCGGATCTGTTTTGCGAAGCTTCTCGTCCGGACATAAATCGCAGCATGCTCCATTTGGCTGCAGTTCCTACATGGTTCCGACCAATGGATTTTGATGCGAAAAACCTGTAAATTTTGCCAGAGAGTTCTTCACAGCTGAAATCTGCAGCATCTTCGCTCCATGTGGACATCCACCTAAGAACCAAATAACTTCCACAGTAACATATGTAATCCTGACTACCGCTAAGAATGATGATCGTTAGACCTAGTCTATATACTTGCGAAATAAGAGTTCACAATTTAGGAGCGTCCACAGAAAAATGTATGCGCAAATAGGGCACGTCCTATCTTTTCTCATGCGCAGAATTTGACACGCGCAAAAACATTTGCCTGTTTAAGCCTTAAAAACAAAAAATACTTAGAGATTAACTAGTAAATCACAATACAAATGCCGTAAATTGGATGCAATAGTCCATCAATCCCGCACTAATTGCCCAACACCAAAACACTCCTCCGTGTGTCGCAGTACTACATGCGCATTAATTTAGTATTCAAGCCTTCTTTAGTGCGCAGTAGCTGGTAAACTAACTCGAATTTGCTGGTGTGCACTCTGGTATTTACTGAGGCCAGCCTCACTTACAAAAAGTCCAACAGTTTGTCAAACTCAGACAGGTGACTCCTCCCGAGATCAGGGATCTTGCTGTAGCTTCAAGCAGTCTCGCAGTCCCCACTCGATGCTGAGCAGCTCCTGCTATCCCTCTCACAGATCTCTGTGGTTTCTGCAAACTGTTACATTGTGTCTCCTTCCAAGACACGCAACACCTTCGCGCACACTTCAGTCCCTGCTTATTCTACTTGTGACGCAGCAAACAATTTTCTTCTGTCAGTAGGGAAGCAGCCAATCACTGAATGTCATTCTGGGCATGCTCTGTTCAAATTGTTGCACGCAACCAATTTGTTACGTAAATTGTTGCATCTGTGCCCATCTCTATGGTAACCAATTAAAAGCACCTTACAAATATGTGACCGGAAAGCTGCCCCATAGCTGAAAACATGAATTGTACTCACAACACGATGGCGATAATATATACGGAGGTGTGGAGAGCTCCTTTATTATCTGTTCTAATCTCTTACCATGTATATATTGTTTCTGTATGTTTCACTGATATTGGTCATGTCTATTTTAAGGGGGAGGAGCCGGCTGCAGGAACGAGCCGGAAGTAAGTTCTCACCAACTTTCCTTAGAATGAGTAAAGAGTGCAGCCTAGAGAGACGTGTTGGAATGTTCATGCTATAGAGGATCTATCCTGTGTGCAGTAACACTGGTCGCTCCAAGAGAGACCAGTGGTTGTTCAGCCAGCGCAACGCCCACCGGTAACTTCTAGTGTGATTATACAAAAGCCTGGAAATAACCTCCGGTACCTCCAGCAACTTCCTCTGCAGCTCGGCACTGGTAGCTACTGCTCCTCTCCATTGGCCCTGAAGAGGTAAACATATTTGCACTGCAGTCCTGTCATGTCTAAACGGGACACGCTGAATCCGTAACCTGAAATGCTACCGCAAATGCACACCCAACAGTGGTAAACAATAATGACAGCCACAACAAGGTAAATGCTGTCCGTAATGAACCTACCCAGGGAAGGGGACTGCCCATACGCAGCTAACCCGTCCTGAGAAGGGCGAACATGACCACATACCTAGGCCATTAGCTGACCCTACATGGGATAGGAGAACACCACAGCAAACAAGATGTAACAGATAAATACAGCTCTACTTAGCTTTGCATAGACTCAGGTAAACAAGGGAACCAGCTCCAAGCTCTGGCTTCTTCCACAGCCAGCGGATGACTGAAATACTCACACAAATGCACACATGGAACACCAAGAGAAAGCGAAATGGGAAACTGGACTCACAGGCAAACATGCACAATGACTGACAAACACCCAAAACACTCACCTAGCCTTACTGCACACATAAACAGGTGGAATTGCTGCGATTCGAGGTATTGGTTCGTATTTTGGCAAAGACACTTAAGCCCATGACAAGAATCCTCATTGTCTCGTTGGTCCTTACTTTCACAAGACAACTTACCCCATGAATCCTGCCTCCAATAGGGACGGCCCCAATCAGGAACCTAAGGACCTGCCTTGCCCTAGATGGTAAATGATCCAAACAGACAGGACATAGTTCACACCAACATACCAGGGATTGCACACCACGCAGAACAGAACTGTTCATACTACAAGTCCAGCCACCTGCACAGACTCACAGAACATTTCACTGTTCACACCATACAGAAGACCATGCATGGAAGCAAGCACCAAGATGTTGGGAAACCAGCATCCTCTAGCCAGTGGGGCTGGTATTTATGTGCAGCAGACCAGTGGGGATTGGCTGTCTGGAGAACTTCACACCCAACCAGCCCAAACATCCCACACCTGTGGCCGTGTGCTTCTTTAACCCATAGAACTACAGGTTCCAGGAGCACAACCTAACAAGTTCCTTGGCGCATGAGGTGCACTGTCTCCATTACAGACTGCTTGATACCAGATCAGTCATTTCATAGGGGGCTATAATGTCTATTTTGTAAAGGACTTACACTGGTGCCCGAGGTTACACCAAAACGAGAGACTGATTTTTTTGTAGTGTAGAAGGGGCCCATGCAAAGGAATATTCCCTCGCTTGTGCGCACGTTTGCAGGTGTATAGCCCTGCCCTCTACCCAGTGTTAAGCATGGGAGATTCTGGCGCCATACAGGGGGCATGTTAAAGGGCTTGAGCTGCGTCACAGCTCTAGTCCCAACTTAGAGGCAGGCGCAGCAGTAAAGGAGGACAGTGTGCAGTGTCCGAGGAGCGGGCCCTAGCCTAGGAGACAGTGGGGATCTGTTTGGACCTTGTTACGGTGGCTTTACCGTCTCCCACCCGGGGGGTAACCAGGGAAATGTCCAAGAGGCCAAGGGCAGTTTATTAAATGGGGAAAACCCAACAGGAGTTTACCTGTAGTCCTGTGTCACGGGTGACGCCACCGTTCCGTCCTCGGTGGTGAATTCTAGACGGTGTACTAAAGAGTCCACACACACAGAGTTGGGTTTTTTAAAGGCAGAAACGGTCGGTAAAGCCGTTTACTAATAACATAACTTGCAAACTTGGAAGAATCCATAGCAACTTTACATCCACTGGTAAAAGACACTGGTGCAGGAGAAGACATGGTGTGACAGGGAGGAAACACGGGAGACCAGAGGGATTCTCACAGGCCAAGTTATCTGTGGCTCTCTATCCCCGGACACACTTCACCTTCACTCACAGTTGAAGATCGACACTCAGTACTACACAGTGGGTTCACGCGGTCTTGCGGTTCCTTCTGCGATACTGCATAGGGACCTGAAGAGTTAGGCCCCAGACACACATAGCATCCTCTCTGCCTCCTCCATCTTCTGGGCCCACAGGCTCCTCTCAGGACACTCTCAGTAGGAGACTGACGGGAAAGACCCAAAAGACCTCACTCATGCACCTTGCAAGAACATTTATATGACAAGGTCACATGACATACAAAAGATACATTTCCGGTCATTACCCAGACTGTAACCCATTCAGTGCTGCAGCTAGGCAATACACGTTATATTCACTCACATAGAACACACTGACAACACATAAGTACCGGACAACATAGACAACTCAGAAACATCCAGAAAGTGTGGTACATTGACTTCCGTACACTACAAGTGGAGTTTATGGCAGCGACCACTGAGTGTGGGGACCATAGCGCTACCCCCATGCTGGGGGAAGGCATCACTCAAGACACAACTGGAATCACCCTAATGACCCGGAGGCTAGGACACACTGCGTAGAAGGAGACAATCGGTCCTTGAAAGCCACTGACAGCATCATGGACCTTGGAATGGCAAAAGCTGCAGAAATGGCGTATGACAGATCCAAGTCTCCTAAGGTTCCAGCACCCAGATGCAACCGTATCCTCTGTACCCCTTTTAGTTACACCCTGTACAGTAGTTCTCTGATAGGAACAAGTGCTGGATTATTAGACATTCTGTAATAGAAGGCTGAGCCGATCCTACCAGAAGACCCCTCTTGTCTGATATTCAGATGCCATAAAGAATCATAGAATGGTCAAAGATTTGCACCACAAGGAACAGATGTTTTACATTTCATTCCACTTTTCAAAACAAGTTGGTGGTCAATGAGTTAAATGAGGTTTTTAGACAGATTAAAGAATTGCAACTTTTTATAAAAGTGGCAAAATGTGTCAACATAGAATCCTAGACTGGTAGAGTTAGAAGGGACCTCCAGGGTCATCGGGTCCAACCCCCTGCTCAGTGCAGGATCACTAAATCATCCCAGACAGATGTCTGTCCAGCCTTTGTTTGAACACTTCCATTGAAGGAGAACTCCCCACCTCCTGCGGTAACCTGTTCCACTCATTGATCCCCCTCACTGTCTAATATCTAATCTGTCTCCTCCCTTTCACTTTCATCCCATTGCTTCTAGTCTTTCCTTGTGCAGATGAGAATAGGGCTGATCCCTCTGCAGTGTGACAGCCCTTCAGATATTTGTAGTCAGCTATTAAGTCTCTTCTCAGCCTTCTCTTCTGCTAAACCTTCCCAGATCCTTTACCCGTTCCTCATAGGACATGATTTGCAGACCGCTCACCACCTTGGTAACTCTTCTCTGAACTTGCTCCAGTTTGTTTGTGTCTTTTTTAAAGTGGGGTGCCCAGAACTGGACGCAGTATTCCAGATGAGGTCTGACTAAGGAAGAGTAGAGGAGGATAATGGCCTCACGTGATCTAGACTCTATGCTTCTCTTAACCCCTTAAAGACCAGGCTGTTTTGTACCTTAAGTACCAGATACTTTTTAGGGATTTTACCCATGTGGGAGTTTTACTGCCCTATTTTTTTCCATCAGCCACCAAAATTATTTTTGCTGCATTTTTTTTTCTTCCTTGACATATAGGGCTAATTTTGTCTTTTTCACTGACTTTTTTTCTGTATTTTAATTTTATTGGGTGTAAAACGCTAAAAAAAATTATTTTTAACATAAATTAGTATTATGCTCAAATAAAGTATGAGAATGGGTTCATCATTTTGCTTCAGACGCTTTGATTTATAATATGTATGGTTTTGGATTACAGGTTGCATATTTCTTTCCTATGTATATATATATTTATTTTATTCTGTAATTTTGTCTTACTTCTTCATGTAATTATGTTTTTTACCATCTATGTCCCCTATGACATCATATAAGACCTATGGGAGACATTCACATGGTCTTTTTAATTTTTTTTTTATTTGACATTTTCTCACTGTAGCTGGGGCATCCATAGGAGCCTCCAGTTACAGGGGAAAACATCCACCGTAGTGACAATAGTCACTGGCAGAGCTGATCAGCGTCTGCTAGAACCCTGTTGCTCTGCTGTGCCAGGGGTTCCTGGCGGTCATGTGACTGCCGGCTCGCGTAGTAAAAGAAACACTTCCACTTTCACTCTTTAGTATATAGCACTTATTGAGCGTTGTATACTAAATAAAGAAGGAGACAGAAGGGGTTAAAAACCGCTTCTCCCTCCTCCTCGGGGTTGTCAGCTGTGACTAATACCTGACAACCCAACCTTGATTGCTTGCGGAAGCAGGGGCTTAAATCCCACTGTATTTTTACTATCAGATGAAATTATAGCCCAGGACCCAGTGCTATAGATTTACTGTGCTTGGTCCTTAATAGGTTAATACATCCCAGAATTGTGTTTGCCTTTTTGGCTGCTGCATCACATTGTTGACTCATGTTCAGTCTATGACCTATTAGTATACCCAAGTCCTTTTCACATGTGCTGCTGCTTAGCCCAATTCCTCCCATTCTGTATGTGCTTTTTTAATTTTTCTTGCAAAGATGTAGCTTTTCTAGATCTTTTTGAATCCTCTCTCTCTTCCCTAGTGTTAGCTATCCCTCCCAGCTTTGTGTCATAGGCAAATTTGATCAGTTTCCAATCAATTCCCTCCTACAGATCATTTATAACAATGTTGACCACCCCTGGGCCCAGGACAGAGCCTTGTGGTCCCCACTTGATACATTCTCCCACTTGGATGTGCAGCCATTTATGACCACTCTGAGTACGATCACTCAGCCAGTTGTGACTCCACCTAACAGTTGCCTTGTCAATCCCAGATTTGGTCATTTTTTCAATAAGTATGGTATGAGATACTTTGTCAAATGCTTTACTAAAGTCAAGATGTTCTATATCCACTGAATTTCCCTGATCAACCCAGTTGGTGATTTTGTCGTAGAAGAAAATTAACTTGTTTGTTACAAACCCATGCTGTTAAAGGAGTGGTCTCACTAAAGTTCGCAGGATAGGGGACCTCCACGATCCCAAGAAGAGTTGTCAGTATCCCGTGCTACTCCATTAATTTCAATGGGACCATCAGAAGTAGCACTTGAATTTCTCTATTTCCAGCAGTCCCATTAAAATGAATAGAGAATACATGGAAAACAGGTGGAGCGACCAGGTGAAAAAGGCAACAGCGTAACACATAGGGGTATGACTCTGATACACTGTTGGGAGACGGAGAGGTATAGATACCAAAGAGCTGACCCCCTAGCGGGCGTTGTACCTAGTAGGTAAACGTGTAGAACAATAAGTGGACATGCTGGTTTTAATAATAAACTGAGATCTTTTCGGATAATATATCTCTCATATTAATATTATTTACGTAAAAAAGGGTTGCGCTAATATGACCCCCCAAATGATACGCGTGTGTTTGTATGTAATTATATATATACACATCATCCTCTTGTTTAAATTAATATAGTGAGAGCACACATGTGCGACCACCATTCCTTCCATTCAGGGACTCCACAGATGGTCATTCACAGGTTCAATGTGGTCCCAGCAGTCGGACCCCCAGTGATCAGTAAGTTATAATGTGGATAGGAGATCATTTACATGGGTGGAACAATAGGTATATAGACTTGGGTCATCTTCTTTGAACAACCCCTTTAAGTTTTGCAGCATGACATAAACTGAGGAAATTAACACCTTCCCACCCCTGGGTGTAAATATGCACCCTGACTAGGAAGTAGTTTCAGCGAATCTGTGTATATCTCCATCCTGCGGATGTAAATCCAAAATGCCAGGTCAACTGCTGCATGTAAGTGCGAAGTGCCGAGAAGTTGCCATGGCAACTGGATGCCAGACAATGCCATCTGGTTCTACCATGGACTGTGATCGCTATGATTAGCAATAATGCATTGCAGTACAGAAGGATTGCAGGTTCAAGTTCTCTACAGGCACATAAAAAATGTTAAAAAAATATATACTAAGAAAAAACACAAACAAGGTAACAAAAAAAAAGTTTTTTCTGCAGTTTGACATCATTGCACGCTTACCGACTAGAGATGAGCGAACGTACTCGGTAAGGGCGATTTCGCAATCGAGCACCGCGATTTTCGAGTACTTCACTACTCGGGTGAAAAGATTCGGGTGCGCTGTGGGGCGGGGGGTTGCAGAGGGGAGTGGGGGGTAGCAGCGGGGAACAGGGGGGAGCCCTCTCTCTCTCCCTCTCCCCCCCACTCCCCGCTGCAACCCCCCGCTCACCCACAGCGCACCCGAGTACTTTTCACCCGAGTAGTGAAGTACTCGAAAATCGCGGTGCTCGATTGCGAAATCGCCCTTACCGAGTACGTTCGCTCATCTCTATTAACGACCCCTACAATATATTGAACACACTCTTTGGGCTTATTCACTCTAGCATATATCGGACGCCATTTTCACGGCCGGCCGATATACGCTACCAATGTATCAGATCACATGGCCGATTCCCCGCAGTGTAAAAGCGCCCAGCCAGCAAATATAGCGTTGGGCTTTTACGCCAGGCAGGAAAGATAGTCCTGGAACTATCTTCCCAGACAGAATATGTCGGCCGCTGCATGGGCTCCTATGGGAGCCAATGACAGCGGACAGAGAAGGGAGGTGAGAGGAAGTTTAGCAGCGTGACTGCTAAACTCCCTTCCCCTTCTCCCCTTCAGCTGTTTGCAATGGGAGGGGGCGAGGTGGGGGCGGAGCTAAGCTGCCTGCAGACAAAGGGCGGGAGATTAGCCCCACCCCATCCTGCCTCCTCCCATTGCAAACAGCGGAAGGGGAGCGGAGAGACAGAGAGCATTGCGGCCTTGACGTATATGCGGCGGGCTCAGGCCGTCTAAATAGGCACAAACATTAGATTTGTGCGCCTGCTCACGAGTTTTTACAGTGCCGGCGGGTGCACGTAAAAATGCCTACGGCCGTGTAATTAAGCCCTTTATCAGCAATTGCTGCAAAAAAATGCTAAATGCTAAGCCAAAATGCATTTTTGTTCATTTCATCATCCAAAAAAACCCAATAAGGGCTTCTACACGCTAGCGGTTTTTATTTTAACGCTGTGATGTCGCTGCGTTTTTTCAATAGGACTTTTCTAATGTTAAAATATCAACACACAAAAATCGCTAGTTTGTGCTTTTGCTATTTTTGTGCGATGCGATTTTAGAAAGTCCCATTGAAAGAAACGCAGCGATATCGCAGTGTTAAAAAAAAACACTAGTGGGTAGAAGCCCTAAAAGTGATCAAAAAGACCACATGTACCCCAAAATAAAAACAATAGCTCTTCATGCAAAAAGGTCATGGAAACATTATCGGTCTTTGAATGCAGCAATGCAAAAAATATATATTGTCCAAAAGTAGAAAAACCTTATAAAAACTTATAATTTTAGTTTTGTCATAATCGTATCTTCATCGAACGCCAGAAAAAAATTATGTCATTTATGCCGCATGATGAACGCTGTAAAAAAGAAAAAAAAACAATGGCAGAATTGACGTTTTTTTTTCTCCCTATCCTCCAAATAAATGTAACAAAAGTTCTGCAATACATAATAAGTACTGGCAATAAAAACTCCAGCTCGCCGCGCGATGAACGAGCCCTCAGCCGGCCGCGTCGACGGAAGAATAAAAAAGTTATGGCTTTTGAAAAGTGGAGATGAAAATACCTCAAAAAACGTTGCGTCCTTCTGTCCAACATAGGTGGCGTCACTAAGGGGTTAAAATCCCCAGTCCATAATATATTGCATTATTACGTATTAATGACTCAAAGCCGTAAATTACCTGCCAGGCCGTGCATTTAAATAACATTTGGCGAGGCGCTGACAGGTACGGTTGTTATAAAATTCCGAGTGATCATTAATTATAAAGCTCTCAGAATTTCTGGCCGCAGATATATAGCATCGCGGTGTCCGCGCTTCCGCATCTCGGTGTTTGAAGTTCACAATAAAGCTGACATCGCAATTTCTTTTGTCAGCAGATGTTAAGAAAGAAAAAAAGACAAAACCCTCATAAAATATGTCGGCAGCCGGCGCTGAATATTGTATGATACATCAAATGGCACGGACGGAACAAATGCGGCAATGTAATGAGATAATTATCAGGCTCCCTCTAGTGGTCAACCCTGGGCTGTAAGTAAACTCAGGACTTCGTTCCTCCTCAGCCTGCCTTCACTTTGCAGGATTCCACAATTCCATCTCCTGTTTAGAACCGTTTCAGCAACTTTGTAGCAACTTATGTTGTACTGATTCCGATGACATCAGGTTTTCTTCTCCAGTCACATCCAAAGCTCATTTCCATATTCCACTGATTTCCTTACAGGATTATTGCTGTCAATTGTCCAGGTCTGGGAGAAAGTCTCAGATTTTAGGCGATGCCCTGCCATCCCAGGATGTAGAAGGCATATCCCACCCCTCGCCCTTCGCACCTTAGCCCTAGGCCATAATTCCTGGACCTTGGAAGCAGTAACCATCTTCGACTGCACTGACAAGACTTCTACAGAACGTGCGCCGTGCACAGCAAAACTTGACTTTTCGTTTCAGCTCCGGCCACACTGCCGCTTAGAGCAGGACACGGGGGAGTAGTCAGGCGTCCGTTGTGAGTAGAGCGCGTTGTATGGCATTTCTATTTGTGGAGATTAAAGAAGATAGTTACTGCTGCTAATGGATTAAGTAGGGTGCAGAGGGAGTGCACTATTAAGTGGGGCCACAGAAGGCACACTATAATTAAGTGGGGTCACAGAGGGACATACTATAAGTGGAGCCACAGAGGGGGCACCAGTACTATGGAGGGCATTGGTGTTAGCAGCAGGATGGGAAGAGTGTGCAGAGACGAGTTGTGACTGGACCAGGGCTTCATGGTGATCTGGGCCTAGATAGAGGAGAAAAATTACTTTGAGGGGGTCACTGAGGGGCTCTGGTACTGTGATGGGATCACTGAGGGGCGCTATTAGTGAGAGAGGGTCACTGAGGGGCACCACTATTTCTGAGAAAGGGCACTAAGTGACACTATTACTGTGAGGGAGTCACTGAAGGGCCTTATTGCTGTGAGGAACAATGGATAGGTGCTATAACTGTGAGGGGATCATAATAGACACTGTTACTGTGAAGGGGTCACTGAGGGGCACTATTACTGTACGGGGAGTCACTAATGGGCTCTATTACTGTGAGGGGGTCACTGAGGGGAACTATTACTGTGAGAGGGTCACTGGGGGGCACTATTACTGTGAGGGAGTCACTAAGGGGCACTATTACTGTGAGTGGGTCACTGAGGTGCATTATTACTGTAAGGGAGTCACTAAGAAGCACAATTACTGTGAGAGGGTCACTGAGTAGCACTATTATTGTGAGGGAGTTGCTAAGGGGCACTATTATTGTGGGGGGTCACTAAGGGGCACATACTGTGAGGAGGTCACTGAGGGACACTATTACTGTGAGGGGGTCACTGAGGGGAACTATTACTGTGAGAGGGTCACTGGAGGGCACTATTACTGTGAGGGAGTCACTAAGGGGCACTATTATGGTGAGGGAGTCGCTAAGGGGCACTATTATTGCGGGGGGTCACTAAGGGGCACTTACTGTGAGGAGGTCACTGAGGGGCACTGTTACTGTGAGGGGGTCACTGGAGGGCACAATTACTGTGAGGGAGTCACTAAGGGGCACTATTATGGTGAGCGGGTCACTAAGGGGCTCTATTATTGTTAGAGGGTCACTGAGGGGCACTATTACTGTGAGGGAGTCACTAAGGGGTACTATTGCTGTGAGGGGGTCACTGAGGGGCACTATTATTGTGATGGAGTTATCAAGGGGCACGTTTACAATGAGGGGGTCACTGAGGGGCACTATTATTGTGAGGGGGTCACTAAGGGGCACTGTTACTGTGTGGGGTCACTGAGGGGCACTATTATTGTGAGGGAGTCGCTAAGGGGCACTATTATTGTGAGAGGGTCACTGAGAGGCACTATTTTACTAGGGGCACGGTTACTGTGAGGGGGTCACTGAGGGGCACTCTTATTGTGAGGGGGTCACTAAAGGGCAATATTACTGTGAAGGGGTCACTGAGGGGCACTGTTACTGTGAGGGGGTCACTGAGGGGCACTGTTACTGTGAGGGGGTCACTGAGGGGCACTGTTACTGTGAGGGGGTCACTGAGGGGCACTGTTACTGTAAGGGGGTCACTGAGGGGCACTGTTACTGTGTGGGGGTCACTGAGGGGCACTATTATTGTGAGGGAGTCGTTAAGGGGCACTATTATTGTGAGGAGTCACTAAGGGGCACTATTACTGTGAGGGGGTCACTAAGGGGCACTATTACTGTGAGGGGGTCACTAAGGGGCACTATTACTGTGAGGGGGTCACTAAGGGGCACTATTACTGTGAGGAGGTCACTGAGGGGCACTATTATTGTGAGGTGACACCAATAGTGCGGCTCAGCGTAAAAGGGGCCTAATATTTTCAAAACTTCCTTCTGGCAGAGAGCATTGTCCCTCTTCACAAGTTGGCAGTCATGCGCACATCACTGGTGTAGCAGCTGCAATACGAGATACGAGCCCACAGAAAACATGACATAATTTGTTCTGCAGTCTCACGTAACACATCCTGGTATCACTTGATAGTAATCACTGGTTGAGGGTAATAATGTTTATACTTACATAACAGCGATGATACGTTCTCCACCTTGTGTAACTGCTGAGACATCCAGGAGAAGGGGATTGTTCCTCCTTCCATGCAAATCTAGAAGGAAGAATAATAAGGGTGACGGGAGTCTCAGCAGGAGGCTTCTGCCTCTAAAAACCTCAGCAATCAAAACTTCTGACATGTCCTAGGAAAGTGCAGAAGCTGCACAAAAACATTAACCTTTAAACTGCTTAATCTCTGAACCTTGTGTCTTTTTCCTTGACTTTTTTCCAGCCCCACTTTCCTGAAGCATCATTATTTAAACTTTCTGCTGACAGAGTTGTACGGTGTGAGGGGGGGCAGCTTGTTTTTTTGGTGTGGAAGAAGCTGTTGGTTTTTTAATGTTTTTTTTTTTATTGTACTATATACTATGTTGACATAAGTATTGGCCCCCAGCAGTCCTGTGCCGTCAGGTGATGTGTGAGCGTTAAGTATAAAAGAGAGGATCACACAGGAGACCCTAGCACAGAAACCACCAGATGGCCCCAGGTGTAGAGCTGACAACGGGGTCTGGTGGGGTGATGTCACCAGGTGTAGAGCTGACAACGGGGTCTGGTGGTGGGATGTCACCAGGTGTAGAGCTGACAACGGGGTCTGGTGGTGGGATGTCACCAGGTGTAGAGCTGACAACGGGGTCTGGTGGTGGGATGTCACCAGGTGTAGAGCTGACAACGGGGTCTGGTGGGGGGATGTCACCAGGTGTAGAGCTGACAACATGGTCTGGTGGGGGTGCAGCATCCGAGGAGCAGGCCCTAGTCTAGGAGACGGCAGGGATGAGTTTTAGGCCTTGTCACAGTGGAACTACTGTCTCCCACCTGAAGGGTAGCAAGAGACACATCCACCAGGGTCAAGGGCAGGCTTTTAAAGTAGTGGGTAACCAGGAACTAGTTTACCTTGATTCTTGCTTTGTGTTGTCACGGGTGACGCCACCGTTCCTTCCTCCACGGTGATCTCTCGATGCGGATATAAGAGTACACACACGGGGTGAAGTTTAAAGGCCAAACCGGTAATGGTCAGTAAAGACGTTTACTGGAAACAACTTTTACATCCACCGGCAGTACAGTAGTGCAGAAGAACACATGATGCGACAGGGAGGAAAACACAGGAGGACAGAGTGACTTGCAGTTATCTGTGGATCTCTGGTCCCGGACACCTTCTCTTTAATCAATTAGGCAGCTCTCTACCGGTCCACACTCACAGAATTAGCAGACGTGCACTCCACACTGCACAGTGGGAAACTCACACTGATTGCGGCACTTCACTCTATGCAGCGTCCCGTAGGGTGACCCCGAGAGCACGGCATACACTGAGCGGCTGGGAGGGCAAGATGACGGCTTGTAACGGCAACACTTACCATGCTCCCTCCCGGAGGGATGCACGTAGTCAGGGCAGCACTGGGCTTCTTCTGGACACCCCTCGGAGAGGGATGCCCAATAAACGTGCAAGCAGGTATAAGGTTTGTCACGGGTGAAGCCACCATTCCGTTACTCACTGGAAAGACCCTCGGCCATAAATAAATGAGCCACAGACTTGTATAACATATCTCAGGTTCCTGGGTGAAAGGCACAAATTACACAGAACAGATGTGCAGAACAACAAGAATCTTCTTTAGTACCTCTACACGGTGATCCCAGAGTACAGGACGGCCGCGTAGGAACTGCAATACGAGATACGAGCCCACAGAAAACATGACATAATTTGTTCTGCAGTCTCACATAACACATCCTGGTATCACTTGATAGTAATCACTGGTTGAGGGTAATAATGTTTATACTTACATAACAGCAATGATACGTTCTCCACCTTGTGTAACTGCTGGAACATCCAGGAGAAGGGGATTGTTCCTCCTTCCATGCAAATCTAGAAGGAAGAATAATAAGGGGGACGGGAGTCTCAGCAGGAGGCTTCTGCCTCTAAAAACCTCAGCAATCAAAACTTCTGACATGTCGCTAGGAAAGTGCAGAAGCTGCACAAAAACATTAACCTTTAAACTGCTTAATCTCTGAACCTTGTGTCTTTTTCCTTGACTTTTTTCCAGCCCCACTTTCCTGAAGCATCATTATTTAAACTTTCTGCTGACAGAGTTGTACGGTGTGAGGGGGGGCAGCTTGTTTTTTTGGTGTGGAAGAAGCTGTTGGTTCTTTAATGTTTTTTTTTTTATTGTACTATATACTATGTTGACATAAGTATTGGCCCCCAGCAGTCCTGTGCCGTCAGGTGATGTGTGAGCGTTAAGTATAAAAGAGAGGATCACACAGGAGACCCCAGTACAGAAACCACCAGATGGCCCCAGGTGTAGAGCTGACAATGGGGTCTGGTGGGGTGATGTCACCAGGTGTAGAGCTGACAACGGGGTCTGGTGGTGGGATGTCACCAGGTGTAGAGCTGACAACGGGGTCTGGTGGAGGGATGTCACCAGGTGTAGAGCTGACAATGGGGTCTGGTGGTGGGATGTCACCAGGTGTAGAGCTGACAACGGGGTCTGGTGGGGGGATGTCACCAGGTGTAGAGCTGACAATGGGGTCTGGTGGTGGGATGTCACCAGGTGTAGAGCTGACAACGGGGTCTGGTGGGGGGATGTCACCAAGTGTAGAGCTGACAACATGGTCTGGTGGGGGTGCAGCATCCGAGGAGCAGGCCCTAGTCTAGGAGACGGCAGGGATGAGTTTTAGGCCTTGTCACAGTGGAACTACTGTCTCCCACCTGAAGGGTAGCAAGAGACACATCCACCAGGGTCAAGGGCAGGCTTTTAAAGTAGTGGGTAACCAGGAACTAGTTTACCTTGATTCTTGCTTTGTGTTGTCACGGGTGACGCCACCGTTCCTTCCTCCACGGTGATCTCTCGATGCGGATATAAGAGTACACACACGGGGTGAAGTTTAAAGGCCAAACCGGGAATGGTCAGTAAAGACGTTTACTGGAAACAACTTTTATATCCACCGGCAGTACAGTAGTGTAGAAGAACACATGATGCGACAGGGAGGAAAACACAGGAGGACAGAGTGACTTGCAGTTATCTGTGGATCTCTGGTCCCGGACACCTTCTCTTTAATCAATTAGGCAGCTCTCTACCGGTCCACACTCACAGAATTAGCAGACGTGCACTCCACACTGCACAGTGGGAAACTCACACTGATTGCGGCACTTCACTCTATGCGGCGTCCCGTAGGGTGACCCCGAGAGCACGGCATACACTGAGCGGCTGGGAGGGCAAGATGACGGCTTGTAACGGCAACACTTACCATGCTCCCTCCCGGAGGGATGCACATAGTCAGAGCAGCACTGGGCTTCTTCTGGACACCCCTCGGACAGGGATGCCCAATAAACTTGCAAGCAGGTATAAGGTTTGTCACGGGTGAAGCCACCATTCCGTTACTCACTGGAAAGACCCTCGGCCATAAATAAATGAGCCACAGACTTGTATAACATATCTCAGGTTCCTGGGTGAAAGGCACAAATTACACAGAACAGATGTGCAGGACAACAAGAATCTTCTTTAGTACCTCTACACGGTGATCCCAGAGTACAGGACGGCCGCGTAGGAAAACAGCACAAGAGTACCACTGCACAGTGGCTGGGCCTTCGCTCACCACCAAGCTCACGCTTTCTCTCTTTTGGGAATCTTACTCCCCCATTGTCACTGGCACACAGAAGATCAAGAACCGCTCTTCCTCCTCCATTCTTCACCACATGGGAGTTGAAGGTACTCCCATGTGGCTGGCACTCTCAGGAACTCAGAAGGTTAGACTTCAGCACGAAGAATGGAACACCACCACCACTGCCACTACTACTACCACTACTCTCTTTCTCAGACCCAAATCACTCATATTTATAGACAACATGGATCACGTGACAGGACATAACTGATACATTACAAACATCTCCCAAGCTCATCCAACCACTTAACTCCTCACTTGCTGCAGCTGTACAATACACATAACAGAACAACTAGACAATTGGCACAGCGCACCTGCAAAAGACATGACTTGTATGGCATTATGGAGGGGGCCAAAAATGGATATACTGGGCCACTACATTTACGCTCTCCACATGAGGGGGGGGGGAGAAAGGGGTTCATGGCACCGATGGTCTATCCGCTCAGCCTCTACCAGCTCTTCTTGTACTCAGACTGAGGGTGTCTGAGTACAGGCCCAGACTAACTCACTAACTCTCGCTGACTGACTCACTCTCTCTACAAACTCAACTCAACAACCCCAACTACCTACTACAACTTTCATGCACCTTGCAAACACATATTTATAACAAGGTCACATGACAGACAAATAGATACTTTTCCAGACATAACCCAGAAAATAACCCATTAAATGCTGCAGCTATGCAATACACATCAAATTCACTCACACGGAACACATTGACAATACACCTAGGCACAAGACTACATAGATCATTCAGAAACATCCAGAAACTTCCATACATTAATTTCTGTACACTACAGCTCCCCCTACTTAAAAAAACCCAACCCCGGTGACTCTTTAAAACAGAGTGTAGATTCCGGAGTGGAAATTTTCTCAGTGTTCTACCTATTAACACTTTTAGAACATCTACTCAATCATGAAGTGCGCAAGGCGGAACCTATACACAACTTCCCCTTCGGTGGCTATATAAAGCTTACAATGTAAAGAAAAAAGGTTGCTCACCTTCACTGCATTCAAGTGGTGTCAGTTTTATAAAGGCATGTGTCTACGGAGCTCTGGCTTCACTGCTCAGCCCCAGCAGTATAACAGACAAGAAAGAATTGAAGTTGAAGTCGTCACAAAAGAACATGCTTTATCTAGTGCTTAGTGCCAAAAAAACATCAGAGTAAAGGACGTGTTTTAACCCAATGTGGGTCTTGAACACCTTTGAAGAAGATATCATACACATAGACATTTAAAAACACTTGGTTGCAATAAAATTATTTAAAATCATAATGGACATAATCCAGGATGCTCTAATAGAAGCTATTGGGCACTTACATAACTCTTCTCCCCAAAGACAAAAAGTGAGAGCTACAACACTGTACGACATACAAAATAGAGAAGGATGATTGGCATGAAAATAGAGTTGAACTTCTGGGTCCTCAAAGTCCCGTACATAGGGACGCAACGCAGGTAAAATTGAAGTTCGGGCCTCTGCATTGTCGTGGTGGATAATAATCCAAGGCACGTAGAAAGGCTGTTTTCTGAGCTGGGAAGTGTCCGTGACTTGAGTAGACATGGGTTTCTCCTGCGAGGAAATAAGAGTTGGGGGCGACCTCTTCCTCAGGGGTCTCAGGTCTCCAGGCCTAATGAAAGGCTGCTTAAGAGACTCTGAGTCACTCATTTCCAGAAGCAGGGACATAGGGTTTGGGAAGTAGCATCAGCAGCTTTTGTAGCTCCGGCTCCTCGCCCCAGTAGAAGTGGGGACGTGTGGGTGGATAACCAGCTGGCACTCCTATAGCGATCCCTGCAGCCAAGTCTTCAGGCGGAGACGTTGTTCTGTGCTGTAGAGCGAAGTCCAGGGGTTTGCTGCTGGCATAAGAAAACTCCTCTGGTTGGTCTCCTGCTTCAGACTATTGCTCCCCTACTTTTTCTCCAGCCACGAAGGGAAACTCGTGGTGGGAACTTTTCACAGGTTCTGTAATTGCTGATGAAGAAGGCTGTGGGTCCAAGTCTTCAGGTTCTTGCACAGTTAGAACATGTAGGTCAGGACAACAAAGAACATGGACAATGACGCCTTGTATTAGCTGTGAAGACATCACACACATCGTCTACCCTCACTCAGGAGGTCTCACATTGGGACATCCATTAGTACCAGAACCCTCCATAGGGAACAGCATGTGAAGGGTTACCATGGACGAGTGGTTGCACAAAACATTACAGCCGTGAATACACAACGGCGCCTGCAAAGGTGCTTGGAGCGACGGACTGTAAGTGAGTGGAAGCAAGTGTTGTGGACAGATGAATCACTATGAGATGCTATTTCAGTACAGTTCAGACTTTTATGGACACTCTGGTGCTGATTATGTTTTGTTTTTATTGTTTGGACTTTTTTATGTAAAAAGTGGGGCTGGACAATTTTTAATTCATTTTATATTTTTAATATTTTATTCAACTTAACTTAACTTTTTCTTTTGGAGTCCCAGTAAGGGGCTTGAACTTGTAATTGCTTGTCATTGTTTCCTAATAAGCTTTGCCACTGGCAGGGCTTAAAAGGGTTTTTCTAGGAGTAAATTATTGATGACCTATCCTCATCAATAGTTGATTGGTGGGATTCCACCGCTCGGGATCCCTGTAGATCAACTGATTGTACAGGCTGCGGTGCTATGCAGCCACTTTTCAGGCCAGTGATGTCACGTTATTTCACATGGCCTGAGAACAGCTCAGTTCCATTTAAGTGAATGTGACTGATCTGCAATACCGGGCACAGCCGTTATACAATGTACTCTGCTGTGCCAAGTATGGACCTGAACGCCGCTGTCACTTTAATCAGCAGACAGGCAGGTATCCGAAGTAGTGGACCACCACCAATCAACTGTTGATGACCTAACCTGAGGATAACTCATCAATAGTTTACTTCTGAAAAGCCCCTTAAATACGCATAGATACATGATAGCTCTGGCAGCCTTTACTAGACCTCAGGCTGCCATGGCAAACCATCAGCACCCCATGATCGTATTATGTAAGGGCTGATGGGGAGACCAATGGGAGCCCCTCCCCTTGGGCAACGACTTTTATAATCTGGTCATTATTGACTGTGGCATCTAAGTGGTTAAAGCGACCTTCCCGTTTCAGAACAAATTTCTGTTTCTGGGCCAGAAGGAAAAGGAATTATATCATCTGCTGCTCCTCCAATCCGCTAGCTTTGGGCTCCACTTTCACCCATCCCAGATGGTTGCAACTTTCTAACTATTTAATGCGCACTGTGCACAGCTCTCTAATTGGTCAGAGCTCATGTGATCAGCACTGGCCAACCAGAGATCAGACGTTGTGTATTGGTAATGTAATGCTACCAATGCACTGTGGGATTTAGGTAGTCTGAAGATTGTTTCGGCCATCTTGGACGGCTGAAAATGGGACCTGGAATTGGTGGATTCTATAGACAGTAGAGAGAAACAATTGCAGGCAACATACCCCCTCATGTACAGAAACAGAATTTTGTTCCAAAACTCGAGGGTCACTTTAATCGGTTTTTGAGGTAGAAAGGGGCCGATGCACTACTAGATAGGTGTCTCTAATAAGGTGGCGAGTCTGTGTATATAGAGTAGCCTAAAAGTATTATATATGTTTAGAATCTTGTTTTCCTGCTTACTTCTTTTATTATTTTTATATTCTATTTGTGGCACAAGAAACTTTTTGAGTTTTTTTTTTCCTTCTGGCTGGATAATAGATTTTCTCCTTTTTTTGCTGCTTCCTGCGGTGAACACATCGTCCAACTGCTTATATGAATATGAAAAAATATGCAAACCCTACAGCAATCTCTTAGTGATATTGTAAATACGGCATCTATATATCCTGCAAGAATCCAAAATAAAAAATGTACAGTGAGATCTGCCTCCCATTTGTCACACTCTTCGATACAGAACACATTGTAGTCCGTGTTGACTACATCTGATATACCGCCGCCATCTCTTTTATGGCCACATTAATTACACAGATATAATTACTCTGTTGTCGCTGCGTCGCCTCAAGGCAGAGGAAAATGACCAATTTCATGCGCAGAGCAACATGTTGCACAGAAAATGACATTTTTGCAGGATTTATGATCTCCCTTCACCAATCAACTCAGTAGTAAATTTGTTTAGAGCTGAACATCTTCTGGATAAAGGGACAGAGAGACTCTAGAGGACCAGGAGGCTTATAGTAAAGTCCAGATGATAAGTTGTCGTATCATAATGTGTTAGTGAAGGAGGAAGAGGGGGTATTCTAGGGCCATATTACGGATGATTGATGCCCGTAATCCACCGATGAGACCCAACTCACTCCAGCTACACATCATAGAGGTGGCAACACATGCACCTTGCTCTCTCTAAGGGCTAAAATTGTTCTTAAGTTTATTGCATGATAGTTGGAGGTACTTCTCTTTAAACTTTTTGGTAAGGGATGCTGAGGAGTCTGGCGAGGTGGAACCAGAAGGTGGCCAGGCGCCATCTTGCTGATTCAGCAGTGCGACATGGACAGACTGAGAGAACAGAGGTTCCACGCACAACTGAAAGACGATTCCGATTGCTACAAAAAAGAGCAGTGTTGATTAGAGGCAAGAGGCGGACAAAAAAACTAAAGAAAATACCCTGTATACCAAAAGTGACTCACTAGACTCGTCAGCACCTATTCAACCATTCGACTGTGTGGAGAACAAGATTGGTTTGGCTGTTAATAAAAGTCTGAAGCAGAAATGTGGCAATGTGGTGTTGTGAGCAAGCGTACTATCAACCAGCCATGTGATTGAGTCTTCTTTCTGAGGTACGGCCAAGGTGTTTTGACCGTATAGGATACCAGTCCCATCTACACAGGCACAGAAGCCAGGCCCACAGCCAGAGGTAGTTATCAAGCCTGGAACTTCAACAAGACACTAGTAAGCTACCATGGGAAGGCTGCCCCATAACCTCTCCTAGGCCCGTCCTGGTTAGATGTAAGGAGCCTTCAGCTACCTAAGTTGTTTCTTCTCTCCACTGGAGTCTTTGGGAGTTGCAGAAGCAGCTTAGCCGGCAAGACCCTAAAGCAAACTATAAACCTGTTGACTGCCAGCTCTCTCTTCTAACCCCCATACACATACATGCTTAGGTCTACCAGGCATGCATGTGCTCCCAATTGAAAAAAGGGAAAAGACACCATCAAAGACAGCTCTGGCAATAGTGTATGTCCCTGAGGGTAAAAGGGTCAGGCATCTTGAAATAGTCTTGTCTTCCCCAATATCTGCTGTTGGGGTAGAGTTGGGAGGCCCCCATATACATGAGGCAGTCTGTTAGTGCTACGAAAATTGAATGGTTCAAACCAATATAAAAAAAATAAACCTCTGTGCTTTTAATCTAGTTAATAGTGAGATAATGCAGGTTCTGACATACACGTGGTGGCCTTGCCGTGGCCTGTCTGCTTATTTGTCCTGGCCAAAATGCTTATTAACACCCCCTTTTGTTTTTTGCGTGCGGTCTGCTATAGATACGGAGGCAGCCTGGGGAGTCAGGTCAGTGGGGTGCACTGTCGTAATATAGGGCAATCCACTGCTTTGCCAGTATGGGTTGTAATCCTGTACAGTGTGTCACACTTATCTATGGCTGACATCTTTGGTATCAGTTCACATGTGCAGACTGTTTTGTCTGCAGTCACCCCTCCTCCAATTTGGTTTGAGGTGTGTGGCTGCATTTTAGTCTGCACTGAACAATTGCTGTCTCTTATTGCAATCTGTCCCTCTGCATGCCATCAAGGAACATGGTGATTGAGTCGTCCTGCAGTATACCAGGGGATGCATATTTGGCTTCCTTTTCTATGAGTTATGGTTCGACCAATATACATCTAATTCCTAAGGCCAGCATTGGCCATTAATGGAGTCACACGCACTCCTGGCCATTTCTTGACTTATTCTTGGCTGATATGAGCACCAAATATCCATTAGGACACCTCAATTTTGCTGAAAGTTGGACGTCCAAGAGATTAGCTGTGAATGTGTAATCAGTCTAAAGTGGAAGAGGATGGCTGGCAAGCCACGAGCAAAACAATTGGCTTAAATGGTGAATTGCAGGATTGAAGTATTGAAGGGATAGTCCTTGATGCCTGGACCATCAGGACCCGTGGCAGTCATTCTAGTTCTGCCGTAATGGTTGTCCGCACTCAGGACAAAATTTGTTTGGTGTAAAAAAAAAAAATTTTTTAAGTTTTTTAATAGTAAAAAAACAAAACAAAACTAGTATTAAAAGTTAAATATACTCCCATTTTCCCTATAAAAAATTCTAAAAAATTAAAAATCGCATATTTGGTGTTGCTACATTTGTAAAAGTCTGAATTATTAAAATATGACAATATTTATCCGCACAGTGAAGGCTGTATATAAAAAAAAAAGGATGGAATGCCAGAACTGGGACTTTATTTTTGTTTTGGTATCTCGGCTCTCCAATTAGAATACACATCACATTCATCCATTGTTCACAGATCATATAACTCCCCTCCAGACAAATTTTGAACCCAGTATTGGAAGCTCCCATGAAGGCTGCCCATGGAAGCAGTACTAAAGGCTCAGAACAGAGAGAAGAACGTGTGATACCGTGATGGATCTCTTTACGCCATGTGATCCCCCCGAGTTTCACTGTCGCCAGTTTATAGACTAATGTTTGTAGAACTGCAACGCAAACAGCTGGGTATGAGTGCAGACGGCGGGATGTGACCTCTGTTACCGCCTCTCCAACCTCTTTATAGGGTAATCTACCAAGTTATTACCGGCAATGAGGGAGGAACGGCGACTTTTCCAGCTATTTTACATTTAGATTGTAGTGCGACGGCCTTCCTAATGGATCTCGTGACCTCCAGCAACTACAGCGGGCGCTCTCAGCTTCATCCGCTATAGGTGTTTGATTACTTAACAGGAGAGGTATAAAATAAAGAGGGTGATCCGAGAATTAAGAGCGCCGGGGCGAAAGAAGATTGATCTGCGACATTCAGACAACTTGACATGCCGACTGAGCATTCTGCATTGACTGTAGAGGGAGTTTTGATGATCCTTTCCCACTGACGTGCCAAGAGTCCCGGTGAAGCAGGTGGTGGTGTTATGTACGGCGCGGCGGTGAAAGGAGGCAAAGGCGGCACATTTTGTAGAAAAACTGAACTTTATTAATGAAATGTGGTATTTCGTCACTCCGTGGGGGTAATTATGCATCAAACGTTTCATTAACTTGTGAATTGTCATGAACCACACTTGTGTTCTATCAGGATAGCGAGGCAATTCGTATTTACTGCTGATCTTCGGTATCAACAACCTTTCCAAGCCCACAATACTCCTGCGGCTACCATGGGTGCAAGTATCTGCACAATACACCGAGTGATACTACGTCCTCCACACTTGCCATCATCACCAGTATGTAGCGCCATTGTAATGCCCATTGCCTGTTGCATTCACAGGTTTCCCATATCGAGCACCTCATCCCAGTTTCAGCATAACCACACGAAGAGTCCAACTGACCATCATATCAGGACATAGGCGTCGCATTAGCCCACTGTTACAGTCCATAATGTCTTTGTAGTGTGCAGACTAGTTTGTCGGGGGCCCCACTTATAGATCACTGTTGGGAGGGTCCACTCTGCTGCCTTCGTGCCATGGATCTCCACAACGTTTGGTCCTCCTGGTAGCGGTTCCATGCAGATGCCCCTACAGTTTGGACTGGAACACAACAGCTAACATCCTCCCAATGCCGGATAGCAGTGCTCACCGCTCTCTAAGACTCCTGGTCTCGAGCAGAACAAGTCTCTCACAGCCCGAGATAACAAAGTCCAACCTCTCTGGTTGATGCTGTCTATCAGGCTCAATATGGGGACTTATTTCAGCAACGGCCTCCGCCACTTTTCAGGTGATTCTCCTTTTGCCCACTATTTTAGTCCTGGGGCCCCCTGATGTGCCAAGCAGCATGCACACACTGCTGGCACCCCTGGCCAAATCCCACAGGAGGGGCGGAGCTTCATACGGGAGAGTGAATATTCATTTAAATGTTGTGTGAATGTTCGCTAATGCCCTCGCATGGACCCTCTTACATGGGGATAGCACTATGTAAATTGATGAAGAAGTGGTGTTACCTCAGGGGACGGCCCAGGAGCGCCCCCACCTGTTGCGAGGGGTTATCTTGTGAGTGAGGATGAACACTGTCAGCATGCACATGGCCGGCCGACATGAATTATCAGAATGAGGCAGGATAGTAGTGGGTGCCAGACGGATAGGACATTCTATTTCTGAAGTTGTGTGGGTATTTAACCCCTTCACACCTCAGGATATATATTTACGTTCTGGCCACGCAGGGTTTGCATGGAGATCCCACTCCCATACAAGTTGGGTGCTGGCTATCTGACACCTGCCTGCAACTGCCACAATCAGCGCCAATGCTAATCACGGCTGTTAACCCTTTAAATTCCCCGATCAGTGTTCAGGGATCCCGAACATCCCCCACGATGACATCACGTGGTGCCAAACGGTTGCCATGGCAGCCTTCTGAAGGCCCTCAGGTCTGTCATGACTGATTGCTTATCACGGCGGCGTGCCCGTGGCACATCTTGATAAACTGCCTGTCAGAATGCAGTATAAAGTAACACTGTGGTAGTCCGTCACCGGCGGCGACTAAAAATATATCCATACTAATGTAATAATAGCGAAAGTTACTCCGTCCGTCTGTCTGTTACCTTTTCACGGCTAAACCGCAGAAGTGATTTTGATGATATTCGGCAAGGAGATGGCTGCATCTTGAGGAAGGACATAGGGTACGTTTTATTCCGAAAATGTATAGAGTGCGACAAGACAGGTTTATTTGGTGAAGTGCAGGCACACCTCTGCTCTGCCACCGGCGCCGCGGACGGAGAGAAAGGGGGTGCGCATCATAAGCTATACCTACACAAACGGGCAGACACGTGAGGGCAGACGTCAGGGATAGCCCGTGTTTCCGGCAATTAAAATTTGAACGAAATACACATTAACATGAATTGAGATGTTAAAGAAAATCTGTGTTGCCCCTAGCAACCAATCACCGCGCAGCTTTTATTGTACCTCCGCTGTGTAAGAAATGGTTTCCTTTTGATACTCGGGTTTCCTATCCATTTTTTGGTCTTCTTTTATTATTGCCGCTTTTATGTTTCAATATACAACAAAATACAGATTAGATGGAAAAAAAAACTAATTCCACGTGGACGAGGGGGCGGGGCTAACAAGCTAGGGTAAAATAAGTTTAAAAAAAAGTTTTATTAGTTATTAGAAAAATTAAAAGGTAATAAACGTGTAAGCCCCCCTTTTCTATATTTATGCTTAATGAGCTTTTATTGAAGCATTTTAGTTGTTACATATCCGTAAATAGACATTTTCAGTCCTCATGGCTGCAGGTATCTTTCATTACACCACCTGTGACATCTGAACACAATCAGGCAGTTAAACAGGAACAGTGATAAATTCCTAATTATGCTAATAGCCCTTAATTAGTATCACTGTCTATCAAATGACCCAAAAGTTGCGTTTATCTAAGCCCTATGTTTTAAGCTTTCCCGTGAATCATACTTTTCCATATTCATAATAAAAAAAAGGATATTTGCGCCCATAAAAGTCTGATCTATCAAAGTAAAGCCATTATTCATCCTGTACGGTGAACGTCGTAAAAAAAAAAAAACATACTGCCAGAATTGCGCTCTTTTGGTCATTTGGTACTCAGGTGTGCATGATCCAGCTAAATAGTCCCTCATTTGTTGTCCCAGGTGCTGTGCCAAGTTCATATGGCCCCCAAACAGCTATGAAGGCCTTCAGCGTGCCTAAACATATACAAAACAATTAGTAATGTCAATGAGACATCACTACTGTATCTATAACCAATGCTGCCAGCAGAGGGCAACATAACTCTCCTGTATAGCAGCGGAGTCTTCAGAACTACTGCAGAAAGTTGGAGAGGTAAGTTGTTGGTCGCTCTGCTGTAGGGAGGTCAAGACAAGCAGATTTCAGGAAAGCTGGACAAAGAGTCAAACTGGGAAACAAGAAGCATAAAGGAAGACCTTCAGTGGAATACTAGGAAACTATTCCTCAGGCAGCTTTCAGTGCGTGAAAATGCCTTAAGGGGGTTGTACCACAATTACAAGTTATCCCCTATCCAGAGGATATCCACAGGATAGGGGATAACATGCTGACTGGTGGGGGTCTCACCGCTGAGAACCCCACTGAGCTCAAGAATGGGGGTCCTATATTCCCCGTCCTTCTCACTTCAGGGTTACTGCATCCCCCCTTCCCCACTGTAGTTGGGAGACTGAATGGAGCGGTGGTCGCGCTAGAACTCCATCATGTTCACTGGGACTGCAGAGTTACTGGAGCTGCACCCACACAGGTATTTTGGCCATCCCCCATGAAATGAATGGACCACTGGGCACACATGCTCGCCCGGCACACCATTCATGCTGACATTAAGAGCGCCCCCCGCAGTGACAGGCAGAATGGGACACAGGAGTTCTCAAGATCGGCGGGGGTCTCAGCAATGAACACTTGATCCAGGCCTCATGTACGCCATATGTTCAGGGGGCCCCTGGCTGCCTACTCTTCAACGGGCTGAGGGGCCACAAACATGAATTCTCACCAATTCGGCAGATTCAGCCCAATTCTGTGGTCATACAAAAAATATAAAAGGCGGCATACTCACCTCTCGAGCAATCTGCTCCAGACCGGTCTTCTTCTCTGTCTTCCTGGTCGTCACACATGACCGGCGCTGATTGCCTTGCTAGCATTGGTCACATGTCACGGCACGTATCATGTGATCGCACAGACCTGGAAGTCCAGGAAAAGAGAGAATAGAAGTTCGGGGCGGCTTGAAGACACGCTGTGTGAGAGGAGGGGTGCAGCTTGTTTTTTTAGACTAGAGGGCAGAAGAGGTGGCACAATCTTTTATTTGAGCTTTATCTATTAGAGGGGTACAATAGGCAGCATTATTAACGGGAGAAGAAAACATGGAATTTTACCTACTTTGGCAGTAAAGGCGTCATTATCAATTATGGGGCGTAGAAAGGGGCATTTTTAATTATGGGAGCAGAAAAGGCAGCATTATTCCTGATGGGATAGTAATGGAGCATTTACTGTGTGGAGCGTAATTACTATCTGGGACGCTATGCATTGTGTAGGGATGGGGAAAACGGCGAGAAGGAAAAACAAGAAGCCAAAGATTTATGTGTCAAATTCTGCAGAGAAGGAAGATGGAAGGCATCATGGCGGTCTGGGCACGGATAGAGAAGAAAAGAGAGTGAGACCGACACAAATCAGAGATGACACCATTTATGATCACTGGAGGTAGTTGCACGGTAGTCACTATCACTATGTAGATCTGGTAACTGACTGTTATTTAGAAATATACTAGTGATTGGTATTGGTATGTAACTCACTGAAGGACCTGTGACGATAGTTGGAGTTGGTCAAAATATTAAAGGACCTTTGATGACATCACTGTCATGTGAAAAGGGGCAGAGAATGTAACACAGTCACTCACAGACAGGTGGTTGTTAGTACTTTGACTAGTAATTATTAGGAAATCATAGTACCAGTGTTTCTGGTGGCACAATGCACCACACAGCTCTGCTACATGCACGTTACATACACAGCTTTACTACATGAACGTCTCACACACACAGCACAGCTACATGCACGTCTCACACACACAGCACAGCTACATGCACGTCTCACAACCACACACAGCTCTGCTACATGCATGTCATGCACACAGCACTGCTACATGCACGTCACACACACAGCACTGCTACATGCATGTCACTTACACAGCAATGCTACATGCACGTCTCACACACACACACACAGTACTGCTACATACATTATTCATCCCATAGAACAGGGATCGGAAGCAGCACAGCAGTGGAAATGAAGGACGTGTGATGACGTCACCATTATGCTCTGCCCCTGATCATATGACAGTGACGTCATCAAAGGTGCTTCATCCTTGGGCAGATTACAGACCTCCGCGGCTTCAGTTGCTAATACTAATGAACACCTAGCCGGACAGCAGCCATGTGCGTGCATTCACACAGGCGATCGTGATTGTGCCATCAGAAAATCGCAGCAAAATCACGGCTTTGTTCACGTGATTTTCGAGCGTCAGCGATGCTTTTTCCTGAGAATAATCTTGCATCGCTGCCAACGGTAATGTTATTGTGCGAAAGTCAATAGGAGTTTCTAATGTTAAAAAACGCAGGAGCCTCCATAGGGAAACATGGGCTGGAAAAAAAAAAAAAAATAGGACATGCTGCGATTTAGTTTTTTCACTTCACATCGCATGAGCAAAAACATCGCAAATAGGAGCGAAGCCATTGAAAATCATTGGTTTCATAATTCTGCGTTTTTACTTACTCTTGTATCACACAATTTTATCACAAGTCTGAAGGCCCCCTTACTGCGAGGGGATACACAGGGCGAGGCTTAGGGTAAAAGGGGCATGACCTAAACAATTAGTTCAGTAGCTGCAGCATTGGGGGAAGGGGGGGTCCCCATCATTCTGTGGGCAGTCTTAACGTGGCCCTGCAGTGATGCTGCGAACTTCATGTATGTAATGGCCTGAAGTCACCAACTACATAAACTGCATTACATGTGTGTAAAATTGTTACTTTGTAATATAGTTACAGAAAACTACTAGAATGCAGTTGGTGATTGGAGAAGCAACAGGTGTGAACCGGAGGGCTGGAGTGCACACTAGGACTCTACATCAGAGCTTCCCAAAGTGGTCTATATGGACCCCCAGGGGTCAATTTTGACTTGCTAAGGGCCCATGTCAGCAAGAAAAAAATTTGGGGGTGCACGAGATGTAAATGGGGGTCCACGTGAGCGACTCCATGTAGGCAGGTCATCAACATTCATGCTAAACGAAAAATCTGTTGTGTAGGTGCAACTCTCCAGAGGATGTCCACTGTGCTCCAGCTCATGACTCTGTCCCAGGACTTAGGGTTATGAGTTCCCTTCCCTGAGAGTGAAGTCATCCCAGCACTACTGATGAAGGGGTTCACCCCGAAACCCGTTTATTAGCAGATTTTAACTTTAATATTCTAAAAAAAACGAGAAGTGGGATCTTCATCCAATTGTTCTGGTACCTTCATTGATACCTCTGGAGAGTTGCGCCTACACAGCAGACTTTTCTTTTATCATATAATACCCTCCCACCATCGGGGGGTTAATCTGGGTGGCAGCACCTCCTGTTATCTACCATATCCAATTTAAGCCCTTTAAGACCAGGGTATCTCCCCAGGCCTTTAGTCCCAGTCTTCACTGTGGGTTTGCTCCACTTCTCTCTCCACCTATTTATCATCAACATTTAGGCTTCCTGTAAATGACATAATACGTCTCACACATAATACTTATAACAGACAGAAGTTACTTTCATTATTTATGTAGAGTTCGCACAAATCTTCTTGGACTCCGGCGATGGACACAACAGATCTGCGCAGCAGCTAATTTACCTGTAAAGTTTCTACTGCGCATCGTTTTCACGTGATCCGCCGGAGCCCAAGAAGTTTTGCATGAACTCTACCCATCTGCTTTGTGGCGCATGTACAAGTTTCTACAAGTTTTCATACCGGCAGCGAAAAATAATGAAATCGCAGCATGTTCTATTTTTAAGCGGATTCCACATGGACGTCTTCCATTGACTTCTGACCCATGGCCCCCCTGCAATTCAGATTGGGAGGAGGTTGCGGATTCCGCATTATCGCTAGGCGAAGATCCAGGAAAAATCAGGGATTTAAAAAAAAAATGTTTAAATTCTGTACTGCGCATGTCTGATGGTAAGCCGTGCAGACCATCCATCCGCAGTACAGGAAAGAAGAAATGAGATAAGCGCGGATGCTAGCTGGGCACAGGGCTGTGCAGTATCCGAGGAGCGGGCCCACAGCCGAGGAGATAGTGGTGTAGATTGAGACCTTGTCACGGGGCTCTACCATCTCCTCCCCAAGGAGTAGCACGGGACCCGACCAAGTTACTGCTGGGGGAGTTTCACAGGTAACCCAAAATGTGGTTTACCTTAAGTCTATTTTGTCACTCGTGACGCCACTATTCTATCCTCTGAGGTGAATCTGGATGGTTGAATAAAGTATTCCACACACAGGGAGAAGTTTCAGAGCAAAACCGGGAACGGTCGGCAGTGCTGGTTTACTTGTAGCAAAGGTTAACAGTCCAAACAGTTTACATAAGCCATCAGGACACCGGTGCAGGCAAATTAGTGGTGCGACAGGGAGGAATCACAGGATGACAGATGAGCCCACAGTCCCAGTTATCTGCGGGGTTCTGTTCCCGGCCAGTTTCCTTTACTCTCTCCAGCTCTCTACTGGTCAACAATCACATTTAAGGGAGAGACACTCAGCGCTGCATGGCAGCTCCTCTCACTCAGTCCTCCATGTTAATAGCAGGTGTCAGGAAGGCCTGGGTGAATTGGGCCCAGGGCACGCATCAGGCATTGCTCAGCCTCTTCCATCCTGGGGCATCACACAAGAGAAGGCACAGTCTCTGCTACTCAATAAAAGTTCCTTGCTTCATCCGCACTGTGCCAGACTCCACAATCCCTTGCAAGATCAACTCACTAACATCTGCAGGAAGATTCAGAAGCAGACTAACTTAGACTAACTTAGGCCGCCTGCAGACGAGCGGGTCAGATCCAGCGGCGCCTGTAGGGACAAGCATGTACTCAACCGCGCTCGGCGGCCCCGGCTCTTTCATGTGCCGGCTGCCAGGCAGCCGGCGCATGCGCCGACCGGAGCCGGCGACCGGGTGAGTGACGTTTCTGTGCGGGGTTCGCAGTAGCACATGCCGCGGTTTGTTTGCCGCGCGATATTTTTCGCGGCCAAACCGCGGCCGTCTGCATAGGATTGCGTTTGTTAACACAATCCTAGGAAGGCTTTGAGTGGCAGAAATCCCCCGGGAAATCCCGCCGCGGGATTTCCACCCATGTGCAGGCGGCCTTACACACACATATATATATATATATATATAACATGGTCACATGACACACAACAAGATACATTTTTCAGACATAACCCAGACAGTAACCCATTCAGTGCGGCAGAGGTGCAATACACATCAAACTCATGCAACATAGAAGACACTGACAATACATAAGCACAAGATAAACACATTTATACTTATGGAGGGGCCCCACTAACTCTTGCCAACTACAGTTTGATTCCGCTGAGGGCTGCCGCATGCGGAATCCGACCCGGTCGTGTGCAGCCGGCCTTAGGCAGGCAGAGTGTCTACGGAAAACAAAAACATTATCTATGGGGCAAAAAAGTTTTGGAACCTCTGCTCTACATGCTAGTGCACGTGTCTAGCCCCTGTGCTCTATGCTCCTGGGAGGATCCAGAGTCCATACATACGCCCACCCAGATCTGGAGAGCGGTAGAAGGACAGATTTAGGCCAGTCTCTCACAGGCATTAGTAAGAAATGCTGTGTTTTCGAACAGCATTTTCAAATGCGTCCTACAGTGTTTTTAACAAACCCTATCATTGCGATGGGTAATGGGGTGTGTAAAAAAAAATTTAAAAATAGCTGAAACGCGCTAAAATAGAACAGACAGCGTTCTAAAACCCTCGTCTGAAAAGCCCCATTGAAATCAATAGGGGACCAGTACAGCGTTTTTAGTGGGCGTTTCAAACGCTGCGCTAAACGCTATCCTGCACCCGCTTCTTTTTTTAAACTTTTAACTCATGTTTCCTAACATGTGTAAAAAACGCTGTACATACGCAGTATAATTACATATCTACTACATTGCGAACACACCCATAGAAAGCAATAGGGCTATACACGCATAAGACGTGGGAAATATACACAAGTCTAAATGGATACATGAAAACCAATGTACTTTCATCGACTCCATTCACCGTATATTATGAGTGCGTAACACGCAATGAACGTTCGCTTGTGTGAGCCTGGACTAAGGGCTCATTCAGACGAGCGTGTTTATGTGCGTACATACGAGTGCACAAAACCGCGCGTCTATTAGAACCATTAGTTCCCTATGATGTGTTCACATGTCCGTGTTTTACAGGCGTGCAAACGCACTTAACTGCAAAAGATAGGACATGCATGCACCATAGGCCCGTGGTGCGTGTCAATATTCCCCGTGGGGAGTTCCCTCATCACTAAACACTGTGACAGCACTGCCACAGTGTTCAGTAAAAATGGCACTCCCCGCAGGGAGTAAAGAATCCCCTGCAACAGCTGTGACAGAGGATCGCGATGTTCTCCCATTGCTTTCAATGGGGCTGCTGCTGCTTTCAATGAATGGGTGAGCACTGCCTGTGATTGGTTGAGCACTGTGACCAATCACAGGCAGGGCTCAGCTGTCATTCAATGAATGGTTGAGCGCTGCCTGTGATTGGCTGAACTCTCAGCCAATCAAACACAGCCTTTCAGCAGCTGGGGACTTTAAATCCCCACCTGCTGAAAGAGCTTCAGAGAAGTGTAGGGAAGCTAAACAGCTAGACGCGCCTGAGCCCCAGCAGCAGCGGAGAGGTGAGAATATATACTTTTTTATTTATTTTTTTATACATGCTAGGAATTATTTCAGTGAAGGGCTTATATTTCAAGCCCTTCCCCAAAATCCCTGCAGGAGTTGCCTGCCGTCCATTGCTTTCAAAATGGCAGCAGCAGCGGCCCATTGAAAGCAATTGGCACAGAGCCTCATTCATGCGTTTTCTGCACGTTCGTGCAGCGCTGCATTTTACTAAGGGCGGTATCTCCAGTCACCAAAGTCTGGATTCTGATGTACTGAAGATGGACAATATTGGACCTTGCCTTGTTTGCCTGGAACTGCAATAAAAGGGATTTCCTGTTTCGCCCTTCCACGACTCCTGGAGCTCCTCCCACTAGAAAACACCTGCACTACTTAGCATGCTACATCACCCTCCAGGAGCAGGGACCACAACCACCATCATCCATAAACTGTCTAACACGACCAGATGGGAGTGCAACCATCAAGATGCCCCTCGCTCTGGCCTACTACAAACTGGCGTCACAAACTGCAACCTCCATCATCTTTTATTTGTAGCATAGGAGATGGGAGTCAGAGTACATAGCCACCATAAACCCAGGCTGATCCTCAACTCCCGCTTGTTACACGTGCGGTATACGCATACGTCCGTGTGAATGAGCCCAATGGTCAGGGACGGGATTGTTTCTTCTTAGGGTGGACTCTCCATTTTGTAGCTGCTGCTCAGATGTAAAAAAAGAAAAGAAAAAATGTCCACAAACATCTACGGTAAATATCTAAATCATTTTCTTAAATGTACTTATTAAATTGACAGAGTTGGTGGAATGTGCATCATGTGCATTTGTACATTTTCTCCCCCACAAAAACACTATTTGGATTTTTATATCCTTTTGGGGGGGGGGGGGATTACATGGACTTATTTCAAATCTAAACCACGTTTGTTCGTATAGCTCAGAGGCCTTAGTAGAAGAACTTGGTGCTTCGGATTCTTGAGACTTCACGGAAGATGGAGCAGCCTCACTGCTAGGCTTTGAGTCTGAAGCTGGAGCGCTCTCAGTTTTGGCCTCTGGTGCGGAAGGAGCCTCAGTCTTTTTGACTTCCCCATCCTTTTTGCTCTTATCATCTACTTTCTTGGTGCTGATGCTTCTGAAGGCCGGGAAGTCTTTACTTCAGTGGTCGGTTCAGAGGCTTTCATATCTTCACTATTGGCAGCTGGAGCAGGAGATGCAGCAGCCGGTTCCTCTTGCTTGGCTACAGGAGGTTTGGCTTTCTGAGGTTCCGCCTTGGCATCGGAGCAGGCCTCTGTTTTCTTGGATTCTGTTTTTTGTGCTGCATTCTTATTTGTTGCATCCTTCTCGGCTTCTTTGTCCTCCGTTTTGTTTTCAGCCTGCGGTTTCTTGTCATTTTTATCTTCCTTATTTTCTTTTGCATCAGCATTTTCTACATGTTGAGTCTCTTCATTAGTTTTGTTGCCCCTTCTTCCTCTGTGTTTGCTCCATCTGTCTTTTTTGTCCTTATCTTTTGATTTGTCATCATTTACATTGTATCTCTTCTTCTTCTTGCTCAACTTTCCTCTCATGATTAAAGCCCTTGCTGTATAGCCTGTGCCCATGCTCCGCTGGTAGTGTCCTGGTGAGCTGGTGCTGCATCTCCCCTGATCGGCACTGGAGTGATTAGCAGGCACTGATGTCATTCACTGAATGGCTGTGATTGGTTCATCGAGCACCGGCTGTGATTGGCCGGCGCTCGATCCAATCACAGTGCTTCCTCACACAGAGCGGATTTCAAAACCAAGCCAGGGAGATGACAGCGGGGAGAAGACTGAGGCCTCATGTCCACAGGGAAAATCAGGCCCGCTACGGATTCTACATGGAGAATCCGTAGCGGGTCCCTCCTGCCCCGCGGACATGAGCGCTGAAAATCAGAGTTAACTCACCCGCAGCAGACCGGCAAATCTTCTCCTCTTCACGGCCGGATCTTCTTTCTTCGGCCGGCGGATGTGCTCGACACGCCGAGTGCGTGCCGCGCGCATGCGCCGGGCCCAAGAAAGAAGATCCGGCCGTGAAGAAGAGAAGAACTTTCCCGGTCGGCTGCGGATGAGTTATTCTTATTTTAGGTCTCCCGCGGATCCGGACAGCTTCCATAGGCTTCAATAGAAGCCTGCGGGAGCCGTCCGCACGGGAGACCCACACGAAAATGGAGCATGTCCATTTTTTTTCATTTTTTTTTTTATTGACTTTTATTGACCATCCGCGGGTATTTATCTACCCGCGGGTGATCAATGCATCCCTATTGGATGCGGATCCGCATGCGGGTGATCCGCTGCGGATCTAAAATCTTAATTTGCCCGTAGACATGAGGTCTGAAGCAGCTTGCTACACCGCTGGGGAGAGCATCGCGTGTCGGGGACACAGACACCAGCTGAGAGGTGAGTATTGCGGGGTTTTTTTACCTCACTCGAGTATAAGCCGAGGGGGGCTTTTTCAGCACATTTTTTTATACTCGAGTATATATGGTAATTGATTACAACTTCCATTAAAATTTCTCCAAGATTTCATTGAAACCATTCGGCACTAAAGTGTTTAACACCCAGAACATTCTCTTCGCTGAGGAGGGAGAAACGTCCCGGTTTCACATTTTCCAAAGGACTGATTTTAAAGTGTGACACATCCTTATTATGACAATTTAAAAGTGTCTAGAAACACTGTGGCTCACATATCCGTTTAAGATGTTAGAGCCGTGCTTATTAAGCCTTAAGGCAATTTTACACACAGCGATTATCACTCAAAATTTGCGCAAAAGCCATCTTTTGAGTGATAATCATTGCTTGTAAATGTGCGCCCATCGTGCACTTACCGCGTACTTTTCTTCCATTGTTCACTTCAGGTCCTCATGAAATCCTCCTTCCTGATAAGAGGGACCGCATGCTGAGTTCTCCGCAGGCAGCGCTGATAACATTCTTTAACAGCTGTTAACAGTCTCTGTCCCACTGGAGAACAATAGTGATGTAGTTAGAGAACAGACCACCTGCTGTTCTCTAAATACATGCAAAGGAAATACTAAAGGGCTGATTAGCCCATTAGTATCTATGCAAAATGATCGCTCAAAACTGTCAGTTTCTGATGAATTTTGAGCGGTCATCTGTGTGTGTAAATGGACCTTAACTCCTAGTGCATTTCTAGTGCAGCTACATACCTGAGGTTACAGGTGCACTCAATCAAATAAATAACAAAGGACGACCCACAATTCAAAACCTTTTTTATCCTGAGCGGGGGTTGGTCTTTATCAATAAATATTTCCTTTCTTGCATTTGAGGTTTTCACAGCACCTGCACCCCTTAGTGCCGCACGTATAAGAACCTGTAAGGGGTTTCATTAAAGCATTTCTAAAAGATGGAACAATACATTTAGACGGACAGGATGGTGCGAACATATGTTTTAAAGTTTTGCTCTTGGTATTTCCGGAATATTTTTATGCAGAAATGGGTCGATTTGAGGATCTCCCAATGTTTGGACAAGATTTTTTTTAAGGAAGCAAGACGAGAGCTATACTGCGTCACAAATAAAGCTTTGTAGTTAAATCTTAGAGGGATTTGCAGAAATCCACGCACCTACAACTGAAATAATCCCAATAATCCCTCAGCCTTTCCATTACACTGCAGTACTCAGTACGCACGCTGACTACACAGTACGAAAAATGTGGTCAGAGCCCAATCAGTCATCGCTGGGGAGAAGCTCATTGAGACACATATACCTAAATACCGGTCATTACATACATAATGCAGTGTAGTGTGGGACGGTGTCCACGCCTGACTGACAAGGAGCATGTCACAACACTACAGGAAAGTCATTTCCCCCTTAAAGGGAACTTGACATCATCTCCACCCGAAGGCTGGCTTCACACAGGCATATTTGCGCATGCAACATTTGTGTGCACAATACACAGTGACTAAAACCCATTGAGATCAATAGGTTTGTTCACATGTGTAGTGGCCAGAAGTCTATAAATCCGGCCCCTCCATAATTGTCATACATGGCATGTCTTCAGTGTGGATGCACTGTGCAAAGTGTCTTGTCTTCAGTTATGTGTATTGCACAGCTGCAGCATGCAAGAAGTTAAAGTCTGCAAGTGGCTGGGATATGTCTGGAAAGTGTAACAAGTTTGTCTAGTCACGTGATGATTGAATGCTATAAATATGAGTGATTGAGAGTTAGGTGTGGTCTTCTATCTGCTTCAAGATGGTTGTGGGAGGAGTGAGAGTGCCAGCCACATGGGGGTACCTTCAACCATCATGTGGTGAAAGGATGGAAGCAGAAGAGAGGTATCCTGAGGTGACAGCAGATTACTAAGGTAAACCACGCGTTGGGTTACCCTTTTTGCAAGACCTCTCCTCAGTAACTTGGACGGGTCCCATGCTACTCTCATGGTGGGAGATAGTAGAGCCCCGTGACAAGGCCCAAGCTCTACCCTGCTGTCACCTATGCTGAAGCCCTGCTTCTCGGATGCTGGACGTTGGTAGATGGGCCAATATGATTTGATCAAATTATATACCAAGAACCTTGCATTATTTAATGTGGTTAGAGGGTTTATTATTAGAGTTGAGCGAGCGTACTCGTCCGAGCTTGATACTCGTTCGAGTATTAGCGTGTTCGAGATGCTCGTTACTAGAGGCGAGCACCACGCGATGTTCGAGTTACTTTCACTATCATCTCTGAGACGTTAGCGCGCTTTTCTGGCCAGTAGAAAGACAGGGAAGGCATTACAACTTCCCCCTGCGACGTTCAAGCGCTATACCACCCCCCTACAGTGAGTGGCTGGCGAGATCAGGTGTCACCCGAGTATAAAAATCGGCCCCTCCTGCGGCTCGCCACAGATGCATTCTGACAGAGATCAGGGAAAGTGCTGCTGATGCCGGAGCTGCTATAGGGAGAGCGTTAGGAGTGATTTTAGGCTTCAAGAACCCCAACGGTCCTTCTTAGGGCCACATCTGACCGTGTGCAGTACTGTGGAGGCTGCTTTTTGCAGTGTTGCACAATTTTATTTTTTTTTTGTATATCGGGCGTGCAGAGCATTGCGTCCTCAGTCTGCAGTCATTGTACAGAGTATAGAAGCAGTACTGGTGAGGCAGGGAAAGAGATATCCAGGCTATATAGGCAGTGTGCTTTTTCAAAAAAATTGGGGAAAAATACTATATTTGGGCTGCCTGTGACCGTCTTCAGTTTACTGCGTGTCTGCTGGGGGTAGTAGTCCTAATTAAATATGCAGCTAAGCGTTACAGCAGGCTTGCGCAAAATTGTTTCCTGGGTCTGCTGTCTCTGTTACATTACCGCCGTCATCCCGCCAGAGGGAAGCAGTATACATAATATTATACGCTGCCTACAGTATCTGTCTGCTGGGAATAGTAGTCCTAATTAATACGCAGCTAAGCGTTACAGCAGGCTTGCGCAAAATTGTTTCCTGGATCTGCTGTCTCTGTTACATCACCGCCGTCATCCCGCCAGAGGGAAACAGTATACATAATATTATACGCTGCCTACAGTATCTGTCTGCTTGGGGTAGTAGTCCTACTTAATACGCAGCTAAGCGTTACAGCAGGCTTGCGCAAAATTGTTTCCTGGGTCTGCTGTCTCTGTTACATGACCGCCGTCATCCCGCCAGAGGGAAACAGTATACATAATATTATACGCTGCCTACAGTATCTGTCTGCTGGGGGTAGTAGTCCTAATTAATATGCAGCTAAGCGTTTCAGCAGGCTTGCGCAAAATTGTTTCCTGGGTTTGCTGTCCCTGTTACATCACCGCCGTCATCCAGCCAGAGGGAAACAGTATACATAATATTATACGCTGCCTCCAGTATCTGTCTGCTGTATCAGCTCAGCATTTTAAAAAAATAGAAGCAAAATACTTAAGGCCTACTACTGGCCTTTGGCCACTTGACTGCTTCTGCGCTGTGAATTCCACTAGCTCAGTCATACGCACCTACGTCTCACTACAGGCGTGCGCAAAATTGTTTCCTGGCTCTGCTATGCGTTCTGTAAGGGAAGTCAGCCTCCAACCACAGGCCCATAAGCGGCACATTTAATTACAGCGTTCTGTTTCTGCACTACTGGTAATACAGCATGCTGAGGGGTAGGGGTAGGCCTAGAGGACGTGGACGCGGGCGAGGACGCGGAGGCCCAAGTCAGGGTGTGGGCACAGGCCGAGCTCCTGATCCAGGTGTATCGCAGCCGACTGCTGCGAGATTAGGAGAGAGGCACGTTTCTGGCGTCCCCACATTCATCTCACAATTAATGGGTCCACGCGGGAGGCCTTTATTAAAAAATGAGCAGTGTGAGCAGGTCCTGTCGTGGATGGCAGAAAGTGCATCCAGCAATCTATCGACCACCTAGAATTCTGCGCCGTACACTGCTGCAACTCTGAATCCTCTGGCTGCTGCTCCTCTTTCCTCCCAGCCTCCTCACTCCATTACAATGACACATTCTGAGGAGCAGGCAGACTCCCAGGAACTGTTCCCGGGCCCCTGCCCAGAATGGCCAGCAATGGTTCCTCTCCCACCGGAGGAGTTTGTCGTGACTGATGCCCAACCTTTGGAAAGTTCCCAGGGTCCGGGGGATGAGGCTGGGGACTTCCGGCAACTGTCTCAAGAGCTTTCAGTGGGTGAGGAGGACGATGACGATGAGACACAGTTGTCTATCACTCAGGTAGTAGTAATTGGAGTAAGTCCGAGGGAGGAGCGCACAGAGGATTCGGAGGAAGAGCAGCAGGACGATGAGGTGACTGACCCCACCTGGTTTGCTACGCCTACTGAGGACAGGTCTTCAGAGGGGGAAGCAAGTGCAGCAGCAGGGCATGTTGGAAGAGGCAGTGCGGTGGCCAGGGGTAGAGGCAGGGCCAGACCGAATAATCCACCAACTGTTTCCCAAAGCGCCCCCTCGCGCCATGCCACCCTGCAGAGGCCGAGGTGCTCAGAGGTCTGGCAGTTTTTCACTGAGAGTGCAGACGACCGACGAACAGTGGTGTGCAACCTTTGTCGCACCAAGATCAGCCGGGGAGCCACCACCAGCAGCCTCACCACCACCAGCATGCGCAGACATATGATGGCCAAGCACCCCACAAGGTGGGACGAAGGCCGTTCACCGCCTCCGGTTTGCACCGCTGCCTCTCCCCCTGTGCCCCAACCTGCCACTGAGATCCAACCCCCCTCTCAGGACACAGGCACTACCGTCTCCCGGCCTGCACCCACACCCTCAACTCCGCTGACCTCGGCCCCATCCACCAATGTCTCTCAGCGCACCGTCCAGCCGTCGCTAGCGCAAGTGTTTGAGCGCAAGCGCAAGTACGCCGCCACGCACCCGCACGCTCAAGCGTTAAACGTGCACATTGCCAAATTTATCAGCCTGGAGATGCTGCCGTATAGGGTTGTGGAAACGGAGGCTTTCAAAGGTATGATGGCGGCGGCGGCCCCGCGCTACTCAGTTCCCAGTCGCCACTACTTTTCCCGATGTGCTGTCCGAGCCCTGCACGACCACGTCTCCCGCAACATTGTACGCGCCCTCACCAACGCGGTTACTGCCAAGGTCCACTTAACAGACATGTGGACAAGCACAGGCGGGCAGGGCCACTATATCTCCCTGACGGCACATTGGGTGAATTTAGTGGAGGCTGGGACAGAGTCAGAGCCTGGGACCGCTCACGTCCTACCCACCCCCAGAATTGCGGGCCCCAGCTCTGTGGTGGTATCTGCGGCGGTGTATGCTTCCTCCACTAAACCACCCTCCTCCTCCTCCTACGCAACCTCTGTCTTGCAATCAAGATGTGTCAGAAGCAGCACGTCGCCAGCAGTCGGTGTCGCGCGGCGTGGCAGCACAGCGGTGGGCAAGCGTCAGCAGGCCATGCTGAAACTACTCAGCTTAGGAGAGAAGAGGCACACGGCCCCCGAACTGCTGCAGGGTCTGACAGAGCAGACCGACCGCTGGCTTGCGCCGCTGAGCCTCCAACCGGGCATGGTCGTGTGTGACAACGGCTGTAACCTGGTGGCGGCTCTGCAGCTCGGCAGCCTCACGCACGTGCCATGCCTGGCCCACATCTTTAATTTGGTGGTTCAGCGCTTTCTGAAAAGCTACCCATGCTTGTCAGACCTGCTCGGAAAGGTGCGCCGACTCTGCGCACATTTCCACAAGTCCCACACGGACGCTGCCACCCTGCGCACCCTGCAACATCGGTTTCATCTGCCAGTGCACCGACTGCTGTGCGACGTGCCCACACGGTGGAACTCTACGCTCCACATGTTGGCCAGGCTCTATGAACAGCGTAGAGCTATAGTGGAATACCAACTCCAACATGGGCGGCGCAGTGGGAGTCAGCCTCCTCAATTCTTTACAGAAGAGTGGGCCTGGTTGGCAGACATCTGCCAGGTCCTTGGAAACTACCCAGTCTACCCAGATGGTGAGCGGCGATGCTGCAATCATTAGCGTCACCATTCCTCTGCTATGCCTCGAGAAGTTCCCTGCAAAGCATAAAGGCAGACACTTTGCGCTCGGAAACAGAGGCGGGGAAGACAGTATGCCGCTGGATAGTCAGAGCACCCTCCTGTCTATATCTCAGCGCGTTGAGGAGGAGGAGGAGGAGGGGGAGAAGAATGAGGAGGAGGGGAAAGAGACAGCTTGGCCCACTGCTGAGGGTACCCATGCTGCTTGCCTGTCATCCTTTCAGCGTGTATGGCCTGAGGAGGAGGAGGGGGAGGATCCTGAAAGTGATCTTCCTAGTGAGGACAGCCATGTGTTGCGTACAGGTACCCTGGCACACATGGCTGACTTCATGTTAGGATGCCTTTCTCGGGACCCTCGCGTTACACGAATTCTGGCCACTACGGATTACTGGGTGTACACACTGCTCGACCCACGGTATAAGGAGAACCTTTCCACTTTCATACCCGAAGAGGAAAGAGGTTCGAGAGTGATGCTATACCACAGGACTCTGGCGGACAAGCTGATGGTAAAATTCCCATCCTACAGCGCTAGTGGCAGAAGGCGCAGTTCCGAGGGCCAGGTAGCAGGGAAGGCGCGGAGATCAGGCAGCATGTACAGCACAGGCAGGGGAACACTCTCTAAGGCCTTTGACAGCTTTCTGGCTCCCCAGCAAGACTGTGTCACCGCTCCCCAGTCAAGGCTGAGTCGGCGGGAGCACTGTAAAAGGATGGTGAGGGAGTACGTAGCCGATCGCACGACCGTCCTCCGTGACGCCTCTGCCCCCTACAACTACTGGGTGTCGAAGCTGGACACGTGGCCTGAACTCGCGCTGTATGCCCTGGAGGTGCTTGCTTGTCCTGCGGCTAGCGTCTTGTCAGAGAGGGTGTTTAGTGCGGCTGGGGGAATCATCACAGATAAGCGTAGCCGCTTGTCAACCGACAGTGCCGACAGGCGTACACTCATCAAGATGAACAAAGGCTGGATTTCCCCAGACTTTTCTTCTCCACCAGCGGACAGCAGCGATACCTAAGCAATACGTAGGCTGCACCCGCGGATGGAAGCATCGTTCTCTATCACCATCAAAAACGGGGACCTTTTAGCTTCATCAATCTGTGTATAATATTCATCCTCCTCCTCCTGCTCCTCCTCCTGAAACCTCACATAATCACGCCGAACCGGGCAATTTTTCTTAGGCCCACAAGGCTCAGTCATATAATTTTTGTAAACAATTTTTATATGTTTCAATGCTCATTAAAGCGTTGAAACTTGCGCCTGAACCAATTTTTATTTTAACTGGGCTGCCTCCAAGCCTAGTTACAAATTACATAAAATCACAGAGGTGAGGAAAAAGAAAAAAAACACATTATTCACTGAAAAAGCCAAAAATACAATACCTGAAGGTCTGCAAAGCAGACACGGTTGCCATAGGCACGATCGCCATAAGGCAGGCACAATCGCCACCGGCACAATCGCCGTAGGGCAGGCGCAATGGCCTTAAGCCCTGAAGATATGTAGTCAGCCAGACAATAATGTGTGGAGGAGCAGCTTGTTCCTGGCAGGCTAATATGCAGTCACCCACTCAACCCAGCCCAGATTGGGGAGGAGTGACTGCATATACTAATAGCCTGCACATGTGAACGATACCAAAGATGTCAGCCATAGATGGGTGGTGACCCACCATACAGGATACCAACCCTGGCTGATATGACAGCGGGTTGCCCTGTATCTCCAAGGTGGGCCACACTGGCTGACATCTTGGGCTCCCCCACCAACTAGCAAACTACATACAAAAATACTAATGCATACTAATGAAATGCGGGTGTTGGTACTGCATTTTGGCCAAAACGCATAGGCTGACGGACCGCGTCGAGGTCACACCGCTTCCGTCAGTACCTACGCTAACTCACAATAAATTACATAAAATCACAGAGGTGAGGAAAAAGAAAAAAAAAACACATTATTCACTGAAAAAGCCAAAAATACAATACCTGAAGGTCTGCAAAGCAGACACGGTCGCCATAGGCACGATCGCCATAAGGCAGGCACAATCGCCGTAGGGCAGGCGCAATGGCCTTAAGCCCTGAAGATATGTAGTCAGCCAGACAATAATGTGTGGAGGAGCAGCTTGTTCCTGGCAGGCTAATATGCAGTTACCCACCAGCCCAGATTGGGGAGGAGTGACTGCATATACTAATAGCCTGCACATGTGAACGATACCAAAGATGTCAGCCATAGATGGGTGGTGACCCACCATACAGGATATCAACCCTGGCTGATATGACAGCGGGTTGCCCTGTATCTCCAAGGTGGGCCACACTGGCTGACATCTTGGGCTCCCCCACCAACTAGCAAACTACATACAAAAATACTAATGCATACTAATGAAATGCGGGTGTTGGTACTGCATTTTGGCCAAAACGCATAGGCTGACGGACCGCGTCGAGGTCACACCGCTTCCGTCAGTACCTACGCTAACTCACAATAAATTACATAAAAATCACAGAGGTGAGGAAAAAGAAAAAAAACACATTATTCACTGAAAAAGCCAAAAATACAACACCTGAAGGTCTGCAAAGCAGACACGGTCGCCATAGGCACGATCGCCATAAGGCAGGCACGATCGCCACCGGCACAATCGCCGTAGGGCAGGCGCAAAGGCCTTAAGCCCTGAAGATATGTAGTCAGCCAGACAATAATGTGTGGAGGAGCAGCTTGTTCCTGGCAGGCTAATATGCAGTCACCCACTCAACCCAGCCCAGATTGGGGAGGAGTGACTGCATATACTAATAGCCTGCACATGTGAACGATACCAAAGATGCCAACCATAGATGGGTGGTGACTAGAGATGAGCGAGCACCAAAATGCTCGGGTGCTCGTTACTCGGGACGAAATTATCGCGATGCTCGAGGGTTTGTTTCGAGTAATGAACCCCATTGAAGTCAATGGGCGACCCGAGCATTTTTGTATTTCGCCGATGCTCGCTAAGGTTTTCATGTGTGAAAATCTGGGCAATTCAACAAAGTGATGGGAACGACACAGCAACGGATAGGGCAGGCGAGGGGCTACATGTTGGGCTGCATCTCAAGTTCACAGGTCCCACTATTAAGCCACAATACCGGCAAGAGTGGGCCCCCCCCCCTCCCAACAACTTTTACTTCTGAAAAGCCCTCATTAGCAATGCATACCTTAGCTAAGCACCACACTACCTCCAACAAAGCACAATCACTGCCTGCATGACACTCCGCTGCCACTTCTCCTGGGTTACATGCTGACCAACCACCCCCCCCCCCCCCCCCACGACCCAGTGTCCACAGCGCACACCAAACTGTCCCTGCCCAGCCTTCAGCTGCCCTCATGCCACGCCACACTCATGTCTATTTATAAGTGCGTCTGCCACAGGAAAAGCAGGCACACACTGCAGAGGGTTGGCACGGCTAGGCAGCGACCCTCTTTAAAAGGGGCGGGACGATAGCCCACAATGCTGTACAGAAGCAATGAGAAATATAATCCTGTGCCACCGCCATCAGGAGCTGCACACGTGGGCATAGCAATGGGGAACCTATGTGCCACACACTATTCATTCTGTCAAGGTGTCTGCATGCCCCAGTCAGACCGCGGTTTTTAATTCATAGACACAGGCAGGTACAACTCCCTATTGTGAAGTCCCTGTGGACCGACAGCATGGGTGGCTCCCTGGAACCCACCGGCGGTACATAAAAATATCCCATTGCATTGCCCAACACAGCTGAGGTAGTAATGTCGTGCTTAATGCAGGTGAGCTTCGGCCCACACTGCATGCCCCAGTCAGACTGGGGTTCTTTAGAAGTGGAAACAGATGCATTTATAATTCTCTGTGGACCCACAGCATGGGTGGGTGCCAGGAAGCCACCGGCGGTACATAAAAATATCCCATTGCATTGCCCAACACAGCTGAGGTAGTAATGTCGTGCGTAATACAGGTGGGCTTCGGCCCACACTGCATGCCCCAGTCTGACTGGTAATATATACCTTAACAGTAACCTCATTGGTGGTAATGTGGTGGAGACTGCGGACCTGGTAGCGCGGTTTTATGTAGTTGGTTTTCGGAATGTGGCCAGGATTAAGTGGGCCGTGGCGGGGGGATGGTGGGGTGGCTCTCTTGTTGTGTCGTTAAAGGTGAAATTCTTGGACTGCCACCAGACGGACCAATGCAAAGGTATTTGCCAAGAATGTTTTCATTGTTGGAGGAGGAGGGGGATGTTTTGCAGGCACTATGTGTCCTCTACACGTGTCCGTGGTTATATGCACCTTAACAGTAACAGCGTTGGTGGGAAATGGCCTCGCCGCCATCATGTCTTTGTGAAGCCTCTGTTTCCACACCCCAGTGACATACCATTAGCAGCGGTATAGTCAGAGCCCAGAATTATTAACATTTCAGCGGTAGCATTAGGACAGGCCCCACTAACATATCACTAGCAGCAGTATAGGAGGAGCGCAGTCTTAGTTCCATTTCAGTAATAGTAGCACTCAAGACAGGCCCCAGTAACATTCCCATTGCAGCAGTTTAGGGAGATAACAGTCTCTTTCACATTTCAGTAGCTGCAGTATAGACAAGGCCACAGTTACATTTATGTAGCTAAAGTGTAGGCCAACCCCACACACCTTTCTGTACCATGAGTGCAGGCGAAGAACATAGAAATTACTATGATTACACTGTAGGTGAGGGCTAGAGATGAGCGAACACCAAAATGTTCGGGTGTTCGTTATTCGGAACGAACTTCCCGGGATGCTCGAGGGTTCGTTTCGAACAACGAACCCCATTGAAGTCAATGGGCGACCCGAGCATTTTTGTATTTCGCCGATGCTCGCTAAGGTTTTCATGTGTGAAAATCTGGGCAATTCAACAAAGTGATGGGAACGACACAGAAACGGATAGGGCAGGCGAGGGGCTACGTGTTGGGCTGCATCTCAAGTTCACAGGTCCCACTATTAAGCCACAATACCGGCAAGAGTGGGCCACCCCCCCTCCCAACAACTTTTACTTCTGAAAAGCCCTCATTAGCATGGCATACCTTTGCTAAGCACCACACTACCTCCAACAAAGCACAATCACTGCCTGCATGACACTCCACTGACACTTCTCCTGGGTTACATGCTGCCCAACCGCCCCCCCCCCTCCCCCCCCACAGCGCACACCAAAGTGTCCCTGGGCAGCCTTCAGCTGCCCTCATGCCACACCACGCTCATGTCTATTTAGAATTGCGTCTGCCATGACGAGGGACCGCAGGCACACACTGCAGAGGTTGGCACGGCTAGGCAGCGACCCTCTTTAAAAGTGGCGGAGCGATAGCCCACAATGCTGTACAGAAGTAATGAGAAATAGAATCCTGTGCCACCGCCATCAGGAGCTGCACACGTGGGCATAGCAATGGGGAACCTATGTGCCACACACTATTCATTCTGTCAAGGTGTCTGCATGCCCCAGTCAGACCGGGCTTTTTAATTCATAGACACAGGCAGGTACAACTCCCTATTGTGAAGTCCCTGTCGACCCACAGCATGGGTGGCTCCCTAGAACCCACCGGCGGTACACAGAAATATCCCATTGCATTGCCCAACACAGCTGAGGTAGTAATGTCATGTTTAATGCAGGTGGGCTTCGGCCCACACTGCATGCCCCAGTCAGACTGGGGTTCTTTATAAGTGTACAGATGTAGTAAAAACTCCGTGTGCACCTACAGCATGGGTGGCTCCCTGGAACCCACCGGCGGTACATAGAAATATCCCATTGCATTGCCCAACACAGCTGAGGTAGTAATGTTGTGCTTAACCCTTTCCAATCCAATTTGTATATGGTTTTCCTAGGGGGCTTACTCTTTTTCTGCTGTTATACAACGGCGCTATATGCTGGCTAAAGCCAGTACTGCATGAGCTGACACGTAGGATAGGCTCCGACAGCAGAGAGGCTGGCAATATACAGTAAGAGAACCCCGACGGACGTCTACCAACAACGGAGCTGTACAGCCTTAAACCCTAATGTCTTCACAGGTCACACAGTGGACTGGAAAGGGTTAATGCAGGTGGGTTTCGGCCCACACTGCATGCCCCAGTCAGACTGGGGTTCTTTACAAGTGGACACATGTAGGTTAAACTCCCTGTGGACCCACTGCCTGGGTGGGTGCCAGGAAGCCACCGGCGGTACATAGAAATATCCCATTGCATTGCCCAACACAGCTGAGGTAGTAATGTCGTGCGTAATACAGGTGGGCTTCGGCCCACACTGCATGCCCCAGTCAGACTGGGGTTCTTTAGAAGTGTACAGATGTATTTAAAAACTCCGTGTGCACCTACAGCATGGGTGGCTCCCTGGAACCCACCGGCGGTACATAAAAATATCCCATTGCATTGCCCAACACAGCTGAGGTAACGTCAGCTGTAATGCAGGTGGGCTAAAAATTAATTTGATTACACTGTAGGCGAGGGCCCACAAAAATTGCTGTATCAACAGTACTAATGTACATCCCAAAAATTGGCCATGGCCAACCAAGAGGGCAGGTGAAACCCATTAATCGCTTTGGTTAATGTGGCTTAAGTGGTAACTAGGCCTGGAGGCAGCCCAGTGTAACGAAAAATTGGTTCAAGTTAAAGTTCCAACGCTTTTAAGCGCATTGAAACTTATAAAAATTGTTCAGAAAAATTATTTGAGTGAGCCTTGTGGCCCTAAGAAAAATTGCCCGTTCAGCGTGATTACGTGAGGTTTCAGGAGGAGGAGCAGGAGGAGGAGGAGGAGGAATATTAGACACAGATTGATGAAGCAGAAATGTCCCCGTTTTGGATGGTGAGAGAGAACGTAGCTTCCATCCGCGGGTGCAGCCTACGTATTGCTTACGTATCGCTGCTGTCCGCTGGTGGAGAACAGAAGTCTGGGGAAATCCAGCCTTTGTTCATCTTGATGAGTGTTAGCCTGTCGGCACTGTCGGTTGACAAGCGGCTACGCTTATCTGTGATGATTCCCCCAGCCGCACTAAACACCCTCTCCGACAAGACGCTAGCCGCAGGACAAGCAAGCACCTCCAGGGCATACAGCGCTAGTTCAGGCCACATGTCCAGCTTCGACACCCAGTAGTTGTAGGGGGCAGAGGCGTCACCAAGGATGGTCGTGCGATCCGCTACGTACTCCCTCACCATCCTTTTACAGTGCTCCCGCCGACTCAGCCGTGACTGGGGAGCGGTGACACAGTCTTGGTGGGGAGCCATAAAGCTGGCCAGGCCCTTAAAGACTGTTGCACTGCCTGGGATGTACATGCTGCTCGATCTACGCACATCCCCTGCTACCTTGCCCTCGGTACTGCGCCTTCTGCCACTAGCGCTGTCGGCTGGGAATTTTACCATCAGCTTGTCCGCAAGGGTCCTGTGGTATAGCAACACTCTCGAACCCCTTTCCTCTTCGGGAATCAGAGTGGGCAGGTTCTCCTTATACCGTGGATCGAGCAGTGTGTACACCCAGTAATCCGTCGTGGCCAGAATGCGTGCAAAACGAGGGTCACGAGAAAGGCATCCTAACATGAAGTCAGCCATGTGTGCCAGGGTACCTGTACGCAACACATGGCTGTCTTCACTAGGAAGATCACTATCAGGATCCTCCTCCTCCTCCTCCTCCTCCTCCTCAGGCCATACACGCTGAAAGGATGACAGGCAATCAGCCGGTGTACCGTCAGCAGCGGGCCAAGCTGTCTCTTCCCCCTCCTCCTCATCCTCCTCATGCTCCTCCTCCTCCTCCTGTACGCGCTGAGAAATAGACAGGAGGGTGCCCTGACTATCCAGCGGCATACTGTCTTCCCCCGCCCCCGTTTCCGAGCGCAAAGCAGCTGCCTTTATGGTTTGCAGGGAATTTCTCAAGATGCATAGCAGAGGAATGGTGACGCTAATGATTGTAGCATCGCCGCTCACCACCTGGGTAGACTCCTCAAAATTACCAAGGACATGGCAGATGTCTGCCAACCAGGCCCACTCTTCTGAAAGGAATTGAGGAGGCTGACTCCCACTGCGCCGCCCATGTTGGAGTTGGTATTCGACTATAGCTCTACGCTGTTCATAGAGCCTGGCCAACATGTGGAGCGTAGAGTTCCACCGTGTGGGCACGTCGCACAGCAGTCGGTGCACTGGCAGCTTAAAGTGATGTTGCAGGGTGCGCAGGGTGGCAGCGTCCGTGTGGGACTTGCGGAAATGTGCGCAGAGCTGGCGCGCCTTTACGAGCAGGTCTGACAAGCGTGGGTAGCTTTTCAGAAAGCGCTGAACCACCAAATTAAAGACGTGGGCCAGGCATGGCACGTGCGTGAGGCTGCCGAGCTGCAGAGCCGCCACCAGGTTACGGCCGTTGTCACACATGACCATGCCCGATTGGAGGCTCAGCGGCCCAAGCCAGCGGTCGGTCGGCTCTGTCAGACCCTGCAGCAGTTCGTGGGCCGTGTGCCTCTTATCTCCTAAGCTGAGTAGTTTCAGCACGGCCTGCTGACGCTTGCCCACCGCTGTGCTGCCACGCCGCGTGACACCGACTGCTGGCGACGTGCTGCTGCTGACACATCTTGATTGCGAGACAGAGCTTGCGTAGGAGGAGGAGGAGGGTGGTTTAGTGGAGGAAGCATACACCCCCGCAGATACTACCACCGAGCTGGGGCACGCAATTCGGGGGGTGGGTAGGACGTGAGCGGTCCCAGGCTCTGACTCTGTCCCAGCCTCCACTAAATTCACCCAATGTGCCGTCAGGGAGAAATAGTGGCCCTGCCCGCCTGTGCTTGTCCACGTGTCTGTTGTTAAGTGGACCTTGGCAGTAACCGCGTTGGTGAGGGCGCGTACAATGTTGCGGGAGACGTGGTCGTGCAGGCCTGGGACGGCACATCGGGAAAAGTAGTGGCGACTGGGAACCAAGTAGCGCGGGGCCGCCGCCGCCATCATGCTTTTGAAAGCCTCCGTTTCCACAAGCCTATACGGCAGCATCTCTAGGCTGATCAATTTTGCAATGTGCACGTTTAACGCTTGAGCGTGCGGGTGCGTGGCGTCGTACTTGCGCTTGCGCTCAAACTGTGGCGCTAGCGACGTCTGGACGCTACGCTGAGAGACATTGCTGGATGGGGCCGAGGACAGCGGAGGTGAGGGTGTGGGTGCAGGCCAGGAGACGGTAGTGCCTGTGTCCTCAGAGGGGGGTTGGATCTCAGTGGCAGGTTGGGGCACAGGGGGAGAGGCAGTGGTGCAAACCGGAGGCGGTGAACGGCCTTCGTCCCACCTTGTGGGGTGCTTGGCCATCATATGCCTGCGCATGCTGTTGGTGGTGCCTCCCCAGCTGATCTTGGCGCGACAAAGGTTGCACACCACTGTTCGTCGGTCGTCAGGCGTCTCTGTGAAAAACTGCCACACCGTAGAGCACCTTGACCTCTGCAGGGTGGCATGGCGCGAGGGGGCGCTTTGGGAACCAGTTGGTGGATTATTCGGTCTGGCCCTGCCTCTACCCCTGGCCACCGCACTGGCTCGGCCTGTGCCCACACCCTGACTTGGGCCTCCGAGTCCTCGCCCGGGTCCACGTCCTATAGGCCTACCCCTACCCCTCAGCATGGTGTATTACCAGTGATTTGATTTCCCAGGCAGGAAATAAATTAGCGCAAGCCTGCTGTTAAACGTAGCTGGCTGCGTATGACTTTTCTTTACGTTCTCCACCCACCACACACGTACCCAGAACGCTGAGGACTGTCAGAAGCAGGCCAAATAGAATGTTTCCCTTTTTTTTTTAAAGAAAAGGCCCACTGACTATATTCAATCAATAATATATGTCTTCTGGCCCTGAAAATGTGTCACAGAACTGCAGGGTTGCAGAGTTATTAACTACAGCAGAGCGGTGATTTCCCAGGCAGGAAATAAATTGGCGCAAGCCTGCAGGCCAAATAGAATGTTTTCCCTTTTTTTTAAAGGAAAGGCCCACTGCGTATATTCAATCAATAATAAATGTGTTGTGGCCCTGCAAATGTGTCACAGAACTGCAGGGTTGCAGAGTTATTAACTACAGCAGAGCGGTGATTTTTCCCAGGCAGGAAATAAATTGGCGCAAGCCTGCTGTTAAACGTATCTGGCTGCGTATGATTTCTTTACGTTCTCCACCCACCACACACGTACCCAGAACGCTGAGGACTGTCAGAGGCAGGCCAAATAGAATGTTTCCCTTTTTTTTTAAAGAAAAGGCCCACTGACTATATTCAATCAATAATATATGTCTTCTGGCCCTGCCTACACAATTCTGTCCCTGTAGTATTACTGCAGGGCGCAATGCTCTGCACAGCCGATTTAAAAAAAAAAAAAAAATGCAACACTGCTAACAGCAGCCTGCACAGTACTGCACACGGTTAAATGTGGCCCTAAGAAGGACCGTTGGGGTTCTTGAAGCCTACACTCACTCCTAACACTCTCCCTGCCTAACCACCACTTCTGTCCCTGGACTATTACTGCAGGGCGCAATGCTCTGCAGACAGCCGATTTTGAAAAAAAAAAAAATGGGCAACACTGCTAACAGCAGCCTCCACACTACTGCACACGGATAGATGTGGCCCTAGAAAGGACCGTTGGGGTTCTTGAAGTCTACACTCACTCCTAACACTCTCCCTACAGCAGCTCCGGCACCAGCAGCACTTTCCCTCAGCTAACTCACAAGGCATCTGAGGCGAGCCGCGGGAGGGGCCGACTTTTATACTCGGGTGACATCTGATCTCCCCAGCCACTCACAGCAGGGGGGTGGTATAGGGCTGGAACGTCACAGGGGGAAGTTGTAATGCCTTCCCTGTCTTTCAATTGGCCAGAAAAGCGCGCTAACGTCTCAGAGATGAAAGTGAAAGTAACCCGAACATCGCGTGGTGCTCGTTACGAGTAACGAGCATCCCGAACACCCTAATATTCGCCCGAGCATCAAGCTCGGACGAGTACGTTCGCTCATCTCTAGTGGTGACCCACCATACAGGATATCAACCCTGGCTGATATGACAGCGGGTTGCCCTGTATTTCCAAGGTGGGCCACACTGGCTGACATCTTGGGCTCCCCCACCAACTAGCAAACTACATACAAAAATACTAATGCATACTAATGAAATGCGGGTGTTAGTACTGCATTTTGGCCAAAACGCATAGGCTGACAGACCGCGTCGAGGTCACACCGCTTCCGTCAGTACCTACGCTAACTCACAATAAATTACATAAAATCACAGAGGTGAGGAAAAAGAAAAAAAAACACATTATTCACTGAAAAAGCCAAAAATACAATACCTGAAGGTCTGCAAACCAGACACGGTCGCCATAAGGCACGATCGCCATAAGGCAGGCACAATCGCCACCGGCACAATCGCCGTAGGGCAGGCGCAATGGCCTTAAGCCCTGAAGATATGTAGTCAGCCAGACAATAATGTGTGGAGGAGCAGCTTGTTCCTGGCAGGCTAATATGCAGTCACCCACTCAACCCAGCCCAGATTGGGGAGGAGTGACTGCATATACTAATAGCCTGCACATGTCCGTCAGCCTATGCGTTTTGGCCAAAATGCAGTACCAACACCCGCATTTCATTAGTATGCATTAGTATTTTTGTATGTAGTTTGCTAGTTGGTGGGGGAGCCCAAGATGTCAGCCAGTGTGGCCCACCTTGGAGATACAGGGCAACCCGCTGTCATATCAGCCAGGGTTGATATCCTGTATGGTGGGTCACCACCCATCTATGGCTGACATCTTTGGTATCGTTCACATGTGCAGGCTATTAGTATATGCAGTCACTCCTCCCCAATCTGGGCTGGGTTGAGTGGGTGACTGCATATTAGCCTGCCAGGAACAAGCTGCTCCTCCACACATTATTGTCTGGCTGACTACATATCTTCAGGGCTTAAGGCCATTGCGCCTGCCCTACGGCGATTGTGCCGGTGGCGATTGTGCCTGCCTTATGGCGATCGTGCCTTATGGCGACCGTGTCTGGTTTGCAGACCTTCAGGTATTGTATTTTTGGCTTTTTCAGTGAATAATGTAGTTACAAATTAAGCCACATTAACCAAAGCGATTAATGGGTTTCACCTGCACTCTTGGTTGGGCATGGGCAATTTTTCTGACGTACATTAGTACTGTTGGTACACCAATTTTTTGGGGCCCTCACCTACAGTGTAATCCAATTAATTTTTTGCCCACCTGCATTAAAGCTGACATTACATCAGCTGTGCTGGGCACTGCAATGGGATATATTTATGTACCGCCGGTGGGTTCCAGGGAGCCACCCATGCTGTGGGTCCACAGGGAGTTTTAACTGCATGTGTCTACTTCTAAAGAACCCCAGTCTGACTGGGGCATGCAGTGTGGGCCGAAGCCCACCTGCATTAAACATGACATTACCTCAGCTGTGATGGGCACTGTAATGGGATATATTTATCTACCGCCGGTGGATTCCTGGCACCCACCCATGCTGTCGGTCCACAGGGACTTCACAATAGGGAGTTGTACCTGCCTGTGTCTATGAATTAAAAACCCCGGCCAGGTTGTGGCATGCTGTGTGGGCCGAAACCCACCTGCATTTAACATGACATTACCTCAGCTGTGATGGGCAATGCAATGGGATATATTTATGTACTGCCGGTGGCTTCCTGGCACCCACCCATGCTGTCGGTCCACACGGAGTTGTAACTGCATGTGTCTACTTATAAAGAACCCCAGTCTGACTGGGGCATGCAGTGTGGGCCGAAGCCCACCTGCATTTAATCTGACGTTAGCTCTGCTGTCCAGGGCACTGCAATGGGATACATTTATGTACAGCCGGTGGGTTCCAGGGAGCCACCCATGCTGTGGGTGCACACGGAATTCCCATTGCAGAGTTGTACCTGCCTGTGACTATTTATAAAAAACTGCGGTCTGACTGGGGCATGCAGACACCTTGACAGAATGAATAGTGTGTGGCACATAGGTTCCCCATTGCTATGCCCACGTGTGCAGCTCCTGATGGAGGTGGCACAGGATTGGATTTCTCATAGCTTCTGTACAGCATTGTGGGCTATCGCCCCGCCCCTTTTAAAGAGGGTCGCTGCCTAGCCGTGCCAACCCTCTGCAGTGTGTGCCTGCGGTTCCTCCTCATGGTAGACGCACTTATAAATAGACATGAGGGTGGTGTGGCATGAGGGCAGCTGAAGGCTGCGCAGGGACACTTTGGTGTGCGCTGTGGACACTGGGTCGTGCGGGGGGGGGGGGGGGGTTGGGCAGCATGTAACCCAGGAGAAGTGGCAGTGGAGTGTCATGCAGGCAGCGATTGTGCTTTGTTGGAGGTAGTGTGGTGCTTAGCTAAGGTGTGCCTTGCTAATGAGGGCTTTTTAGATGTAAAAGTTGTTGGGGGGGGCCCACTCTTGCCGGTATTGTGGCTTAATAGTGGGACCTGGGAACTTGAGATGCAGCCCAACATGTAGCCCCTCGCCTGCCCTATCCATTGCTGTGTCATTCCCATCACTTTCTTGAATTGCCCAGATTTTCACAAATGGAAACCTTAGCGAGCATCGGCGATATACAAAAATGCTCGGGTCGCCCATTGACTTCAATGGGGTTCGTTACTCGAAACAAACCCTCGAGCATCGCGAAAATTTCGTCCCGAGTAACGAGCACCCGAGCATTTTGGTGCTCACTCATCTCTATTTATTAAAGGTATGTAGGCCTCTGATAGTAAATGTATTATGAGCGCTGTTGCCGCTTTTTGGTTTCTGCTTCTATTGTATGTTGCAGCCGTGGTTTAACGTGCACCTATGGATTTCTATTTGGAGGTGCTGACCCATTTTATCCTTTTTTTCCTACAGTCTTTGGAATTGAAGTCACCCATAATGTAAATGATGTCCTTCTTTGGCACTTTATTTAGAGTTTCAATAATTAGACTAATCTCCTTAAGAAGCAGACGTGTTCCTGACCAGCACCACATGTGTGATACTCAACACTTCTCCCTACTGGGTTGTCTATGCATGGATGGCCTGAGCTACGGCACAGGGTGCTGGCCACCAGCTTGTAAGTGGGGCACCAGGCAGATGTAGGTTGCAGCGATCACCCCATTTGGGTCTGCCTGGCCAGATGATATTTTCCTCCGTGCAGCAGCATCTTGTGAAGCTACATGAATCATTCTACTCCTGGTTCCGTCTCCTCTGATGTTCCAAGTTATCGCTGTCAGCCCATCAGTGTCCCACCAACACAAAATACTTTTTTCAAAAGCACCAGACATGTCGTGACAAAGTTCAAGCTTTATATCTCCATACATGCAACATTTGACCATAACAGTCTTTATCTAGCCCTCACCTTAGGTACCCGGGTCAGGGAGATACAGTATTGCTGTCATTGTGCACCCTGTTACTCTCACTGGGTAACTGATGCTATGCTAAGTCTTCAATAAGAGGTGGGGTAGACAAAGAGAATGGAAATGTCACATCGAACTGGCACTCACTGGCTGCATAACCTGATATACTACTCAAATGCACACATGGAACACCAAGTGAAACCAAACTGCAAACTGGACCCACAGGCAGACATAAGACAAGGACTGACAAATGCCCAAAACACTCACCTTGCATACTGGCATGCATAAACAGATGGAATACATACGGTACAAGGTATTGTTTGGATTTTGGCCAAGATACTTAAGCCTATCAGCCCGTCACAAGGGTCCTCATTGTCCCGTGGATCCCTACTCTCACAAGACAATTTACCCATGAATCCTGCCTGCAAGCGGGTTGATCGTCACAATAGGGATCGCCCACGCTGGAACCTACGGGTCTGGCTTGCCATAGATGGTAAACAATCCAAACAGACAGGAAACAGTTCACACCAGGGAATGCATACCAGACAGAACAGAACTGTTTATACCACATGTCCGGTCACCTACGCAGACTCACAGAACACATCACTGTACACACACACAGCCAGCTCAATTATCCAGCACCTGTGAAGGTGTGCTCCTGGAAACCCATAGAACCACAGGTCCCAATTGCACAACCAAACAGGAAGGTTCCCGGCGGCTCTTAAAGGCACAGCATCCCTGCTGTCCCTCCCTAATATATTCCCCGCAGGTTCCACGCTCCCCGCTCCTTCTCTCTTCTTCCTTCCTTGCTCTAATATAATAACTGAAATAAATTATAGAATTGTCACACTTCTTTTCCGTTCTTAACCATTTTATTTAGATAAAGCGTTATCAGCATGACAGCGGCATTTACAACCCTCTCGCAGTTACAAGTAATTAGAGCGGAGTTACCATGTATAAATGTCCTTGCTTGTAGTAGCATGCAATATTTATTACCGAGCGCTAATCCCATTCTCTGTATATTCCAATAGCACATTCATCACAGGACGCACTCGCACCGCTCCGATTTCTATGATTTATATGAATAATTTATTTTTACCATAAATTCTTCTGCAGATCACAGATTTTATTTTAATTTGTAATGCAATTTATTGAATAGTGAATGAACACGCGGTTTACCAGCAGATCGTCTACGGGAGCGAGAGTCCAACTTTTATATGGATGTTAATAGAATTTAAAGGGGAAAGGTCCCTTATATTTCATCTGCCTCTAGCACTTTAAAGGAACGGCGTCATTAAGTCATAACACCTCCCAGTTCTTCACTTTTTTTTGTAATAAAATGGCGCACTTGTAGTAACCAAAGGTTTACATCATTTAAAATGTTTTTTCGGGTCTCAAAGAAAATGGTGTGAAATAAAGAAAAAAGTTAGTAGCTTCCTGTCCAGCACTGGAGCCCTGGTTCCCAGGAGAAGCTGGCTGCAGTCATGCGCCCTTCATTGTACATGTCACTGTTCAACCAATGAAAAGTTACTATTTGTGTCAGAATTGCAGAGGGGAGGTCCCTTCTATCACTGCTACTTTTGTTTAGCTTATTACTTTGTGGTTCTTTTTTGATTGCTACAAGGTATACTGTTGGTTTAAGAGGCAGTCATGGGATCGAGGAGTTCAGCGTTCCTGACAGGATATTACCCGGGTTCTAACCCCTCCCAGGAAGACCTAAGCCGGAAAAGTAGTATCTGTAGGAGAGCTTATTTTGAGATCCGGTGACTCAATCTAAGCAGATAGTCCGCTACCTCATGCTGCCCACAGGGCCTGACATCTGAGCTCTGTTTATCAAGCCGGACTGATGTTGAGCCCGACGCTAAGCGGTAGGACACTGGTGAACCGCGGAGCTCTTTCTGCAAGTGACGCTTAACTCCAGTGTGTACTGCGCTATTTAGAATACATTTTCTTCAGCATTACAACATGTGATCTCCGCCTGTATGTCCTTTGACCTCCACCCTACAAGTCCTCTACTTGGGAGGCTGCTGAGAACAACAACCACCATGCAGCTTGTTGGACTACTCCTTTTAATTTAGAATCGTCCATAAGGCTACCGGGATCTGAGTTCTCTGATGTGTACAAATTAATTAGCAATGATCAACGGAGAAAGAACAAGAGATATCAACTGTGTGTGACGTCACCACTGTGCTTTTTCTGAGGGACCAGCTCAGTGTTAAATTTATTACTAGTGCAAAATAGAACAAAGAAAGATATAGTTGTCCAATCATGGCATGCAACTCCCTAAGGGCGCCTACCCACTTGCGTTGCCGATTTTCGCGCGTGAAAAACGCGGCTTTTTTGCGCGTTTTTCGCGGCGTTTTTTGCAGCCCTCCATTGACAATCATGGGTGCATTAAGAGAAAAATAAGGACACATATGCAACTGACAGTACCTATGTGAAAAAACCCCACGAAACGGAAAAAAAAAACCAGATGGACAAGAACACATTCTATACTAATTGCTCTTGAGAAAAAACGCAAAACATCGCAGGAAAAAAAATCGCAAGTGGGTAGGCACCCTAAAAGTAGTAAATCATTACAAAACTTTAGTACTGCTGAATAATACAGAATGGGCAGTGCATACATTACTTACATTGATATGAGTAAGGAATTCGGATACAATGACTAAATATGGTCTCAAGGAAATATTCCAGCCTACAATATCAAAAAGACACTTGCTTTATGAGCTAAGCTGTATTAGCCCCTGAATAACAAATGTAGCACAGTTCATCTTAAGGGCGCCCACCCACTGGCGATTTTTTTCCCTGCGAAATTCGCAGCATTTTTTTCTCTGCAGGGGTCTATGGGACTTGTAATGTTAAAATCGCGATCGCGCAAAATCGCGATTTCGCGGTAAATTGCGATTTTGCGCGATCGCGATTTTAACATTACAAGTCCCATAGACCCCTGCAGAGAAAAAAATGCTGCGAATTTCGCAGGGAAAAAAAATCGCCAGTGGGTGGGCGCCCTTATACTGTTACATGTGCAGTGACCGAGACATAGGAGGTGTTGAGCAGCGAGGGAATAATGAGATGGTAGTCACGGTGGCTCTGCTGCTCCTCCTTGCAGAGTACAAAAATGTCCGTCTTAGGGTCAAACTACAGCAAGTGGTAAAAATAATAAATAAACTACTGACAACAGAATAAGAAAAAAGGTAGTTGTTAGGGCGCCCACCCACTGGCGATTTTTTTTTCTTTGCGTTTTGCGTTTTTTCTGCAGAGCAATTAGAATTGAATGTACTCCTGTCCACTGGCGTTTTGCGTTGCGTTGCGTTTTTTAACATAGGAACTGTCAGTTGCATATGTGTCCTTATTTTTCTCCTAATGCACCCATGAAAGTCAATGGAAATTAATGGAAAAGCCGCGAAAACGCGGCAAGAAACGCAGCGAAAAACGCGCGAAAATCGCAAACGCCAGTGGGTGGGCGCCCTTACAGCCTGCTACCCGCGGAGTCAGATAGGGTAAGATGTTACTTTGTCATGACGCCTGCCTGGATATGGGTATTGACTGGTTACAAGCAAAAACTAAAAATACAAAAAATGGAGAACTAAACAAAAATGGGGGTAGTATTCCTTACACTCCTGTAGTCTCATGTGGTGTCTCAGTGCAGTTGTTGCAGGTGGTGGGAAGCACTCCAGGACAGGGGCGTAACTATAGATGGTGCAGGGGATGTGGTTGCACCCGGGCCCAGGAGCCTTAGGGGGCCCATAAGGCCTCTCTTCTCCATATAGGGAGCCCAGTACTATGAATAAAGCATTATAGTTAGGGGCCCTGTTACAGGTTTTGCATTGGGGCCCAGAAGCTTCAAGTTATGCCTCTGCATGGTTTAGGTATGGGTACGGGTACAGATACAGATAGAGGGGGGGCCCCAGATCACCTTTTGCATCAGGGCCCCTGAGCCTTTAGTTACGCCCCTGCTCCAGGAGGCAGACTTTTGATGAAAACAATTTGCACACGTTATTGCAGGGAAGAGGCTACTTGGTGATTCAGTAGTTACAACACTTGCATAATATTCACTTGAGGTAAATCACAGACTTTCTTTACATTGTCAGCGTGTAGTTTACAGACCCCATGTGCATCATTCACTATGGATTCAGTTAGTGAGTCTAGGACTGAATAAGATTAACTGCTGACTTTGCTTCTAATTCTCTCTCTCTCTCTCTCTCTCTCTCTCTCTCTCTCTCTTGCTGACACTCCAAAATAGACTTGATTTATTTTCTTTCCTCCCCTTTTTTGTCCTCTCTGAAGATTCTTTAGGAGCTAGTATTCTCACGGGATGCTATTCTTTCCACGTCACTGGCTAGCGTAGATGGTTACCTTCTTCCTCCCAAGTCTCCTTCAGTCTCCTCTGATTTGGCTAGACTGGCTAACCCCACCCTCTCTCTGTCTTTTATACTCTCCCCACTAACCAATCCTGAGCTAAGGGAAATCTCTCTACCCAATCCTAGGTTAGCTAGGGGTGACTGACAGGTCTTAGAGCAGGTTAGGATTCATTATGCACAGTCATCCAGTGCTAGGTAGTAAGAACACCAGACCGTAACACTTTCAAGCCCATAAAGGCATATACACATAATTGCACACATAAACAAACATTACATATATATATTACATTAGCTGGTAGAAGTATTGCTGTGGGATCCCCACTCTGGGGTACTACACATGGCCAATTACCCTGGTTCCCTTGTCCTGCGGCCACACTACCATCTCCACTTGGCTGACCCATACCCCTCTATAGAATCACAGCTGAAGCCTGTGACTGGCTGAGTCGTCATAATAACATAGTGTGTAAGGCTGAAAAAAAGGCATATGTCCACCCAGTACAGCCTATTACCCCCCAATGTTGATCCAGAGGAAGGCGAAAAAAAAACAAATGAGGTAGAAGACAATTTTCCTCATTAAGGAGAAAAAAAAGCCTTCCTGATTCCAATCTGGCATTTGGAATAAGTCTCAAATCAACAACCCTTCTCAAGTTGTTAATGATTATAACATATAATATTGTATCGCTCCGCTCAAGAAAGGCGTCCAGACTCCTCTTGAATACTTTTATCAAATTTGCCATCACCACGTCCTCAAGCAGAGAGTTCTGCAGTCTTACTGCTCTTACAGTAAAGAGCCCCCTTCTGTGTTGGTGATGAAACCTTCTTTCCTTGGCGCAGTCGGCTCCTTCCACGTTTAGGGGCTCCAGCATTGAACAGGAAGCCAGTAAGTCAGTATGAGGTTTTTTTTAATGTCATGCCATTCCTTTGGGTAGAGTCCTAGAAAACATGTTAACATTTATGTGAGTTCAGACACTTCCCTTCTTACCCCCACTGCTGATTAATGGAAATCACATACAATATCCATGATCTTCTCTTCTCTTGGAAAACAAATCCCCATTGCCTAAGTCTCTCGAGGACAACTTGCACTTACGACTGGTGTGCACCTAACCTGTACCAGAGCTGTATGGTAACTCCATGCAATGCTTCTAGGGAAGAATCCCTGCATAATACTGCATAGGAAGAATCCCTGCATAATACGGCATAGGAAGAATCCCTGCATAATACGGCATAGGAAGAATCCCTGCATAATACTGCATCCGATGGAATGTCTCCATTTTTTTCTCATCCGTTAGTGCAAAAAAGATAAATATTGATCTCCCATGTAAAACCAGAACAACATACAGTGTTGTTCATACAACATGGATTCTTAACATGGCAGTGTACTGAGGCGACCTGAAGCACCGATGTAAAATCTGTAACGGGGCCCTCACTAGTGGGTTTTGTTGATATCACTGGTATCTTCCTATGTGGTGGAGGGGCTTCTGTGCCTCCTCCTTCTCCAGGGCCCATGCATGACTATTACCTCCGCACTCCCTATAGCTTCGCCCCTGGTTCTGCGCATGAGGCCTAAAGGAAGAAACCCGAAGGTGGAAATTGCTAGAGGAAAAGGAAGCAGATCAAGAAACCTGGAGATATTTTCTTCCTCCGCTCTGCTTTTACTGCTCTCACCCTATAAAACAAAGTTCACCTTGTGTATCTGTGAGGTGTGTCTGTAAGCTTCTACACTTGTAAAATAGAGAGCATCAGTCCTGCTCGTGTCGCCATATAATCTCTCTGCGTTCTTCACCTACAGGATACATGAATGGTACCGTAAGACCAATGGATATATGTTACAAAGGAAAGACAAGGAACTTGGGGCTTGCAAGGCTTCATGTTTCTCCTCCTAGATTATGTCTCTTTTAGTTTATTTGACTTGACATCATGGAGTCAGGCGACCCTGTTTGTCTGATAGTTGAGGACCCCCAAAAATGGTACCAATGACAACTACAGCTCACCACGCAAAAAAAAAGCCCTTCTACGGCCATGTTGATGGAAAAATAAAAAAGTTATGGCTTTTGAAAAGTGGAGATAAAAATCCCCAAAACATCATTGCGTCCTCATGGCCAAAATAGGCCATGTCCTTAAGGGGTTAAGCCATTTGTAGCCAGAGGCGTAACTTGCTCCTGAGCCCCAATGCTAAATCATACTTGCATCTCCTCATATGGTAGAGCTGGCTAAACACACGACAGGCTGGTCACTTGAAAAAGCCAATTTTGGCTGCAAATGGCTGCAAAAATAACATCAACCATCGTTCCCAATGGCAAATTATAGCGGGCCAAAGATGTCATCTAGCCTGTTGGAAAATTTCAGCTGACTACGGTCCTAATTCTATATGCATGATCAGCCATATCTGGACGATCACACTATTTTGTGCAAGCCTGTAGAATAAAGTAATAAGGTTCCCCTGACCCCACGCCACTGCCGCTTCCACTTCTCCAGGAGCTGGTTCCCAGCAGTTCTTCACTTCTAGGTGCACCTCCTGTCCCTTGTGGATCGGTAGCATGGTCATGGAAGCCAGAGGTCGGTACATGGATAGCTATCAGTTCGCGGTACAGAGGAGCAGGCGAATAGTGTAGTCAAGGAAGCCAGGGGTCGCTACACAGGTAGGCATGTTAGGTAGCAGTATGGAGCAGCGACAGGTGGAAGAGCTTGACTACTGGCTGGGAGCACAATAATCTTGCAAGGATGGGAGGTGCGAGGCCAGTTATAAAGGGTGGGCAATCCCAAGATAGGGTGGTGCCAAACAGGAACTGGGTTAGCAGGAGCAAGGAATGTGAAGAGGCTCAGCAGGGGAGCTGTTCAACAGACTGATGTCTCCCTGGGGAGAGCTGTCGCCTGGAGTGCAGGAGGTCCCAGGTTCGTGTCCCGACACACTGGGTCATGTAATTGCTGCAGATAATCACTGGCTTTGCTGCAGCAATCACATTACCCTGTGTCAGGATGTGCACCTGGAAATGAAGGCCAGTAGAGGACCAGGAGCTTAAGCAGCGGGGGGACAGCCCATCTGCTACAGTATTTATGTACTGAGCTTGCTTCTGGTATTGTATCTATGTAACTGGATTGGTTATGGTGCTGTATCTATTCACTCAGCTGTTCTGGTGTGGGTATGCTGCACAAGCCTGATACAGGCAGACTGCCTATCAATGCAATATATATATATTTTTTTTCCTATGATGGGAGGGGGGGAGGGGCCCAAAAAAAATTCCACCCAGAATGTCATCTAACCTAAGTTGTGCAAGGAGATACAGTGAATACAACAATTGGGGGCAGTTCCAGAGATCGGACCCCCACCATTCATAAAGTAATAGCATATCCTAGTGCCATGCAATCACTTCATAGGATGAGAGTACCCCTTAAAGCAGGTCACAGTGTATCAATTAATGAAGCTAACCAACTGTGATGAAAAAACGTTGGTACTGGAGATCGGAGGAGCTGCGCTGAGCATAAAGTAATGCAGTCACGTTCCAGTTCTGTAACCGAGTAACAAAAGGGTTGATTATAATACGTGCAGAAAGTTACACAATATACTGCTGGATCGCAATGGAATGTAGTGATGCGGGCCAAGTTACTTCATATCCCGGGAACTAATATTATATAATAATCTACGCGATGCAGGTAAACAACATGAGAGCGGCGCTGCAGTACTAATGGGGCGCATCCCCGAAATGTATTTTACTAGTTCAGCTGATGAGTCTTCTGTATCTCTGAGCTGGTTTTTCTTTCTGCATGTAATTCTTTATTCTGTTTTCTGTGCGTTAACAAAGAGCCCGACTGTGCCAATTTGTGCAGAGTATACCCTGACTCCTCTTCCCCGGGGAACTAAAGTCAACTCGGCGGCCTTAGTTGTGGGCATTCAGCAAAGCTTCAGAAGTAACTCACGTACACACAAGACGTTGCAAAAAGTTTGGAGACAAAACAAATTTTGTTTTTCATAAAGTTTGTCGCTTCATTGTTTTTAAATCTTTTAGTCAGATGTTTCTATGGTTACTGAACTATAATTATAAGTATTTCATAGGTTTTTACACTTTCACTGACACATACACCAAGTTTAGGTAAAGACACCATATTTACAGTGTTGGCCCTTATTTTATATGACTTCTGCTCTTCCCCCGGCATGTTGGATATCAGCTTCTTGGCCAAATCCTGACTGATGACGACCCGTTCCTCCTAATCAGTGCTTGGAGTTTATCACAATTTCTATTTATATGTTTGTCCGCCCGCTTTTGGAGGATTGACCACGGGTTCTCAATGGGATTGAGATCTGGGGAGCTTCCTGGCCATGGACCCAAAATTTCAATGTTTCCCCAAGCCACATAGTTCTCACTTCTGCCATGTGACATGGTGCTCCATCATGCTGGAAAAAGCATTGCTCATTGGTAAATTGCTCCTGGATTGTTGGGTGAAGTTGCTCCTGGGTCCAGAGGTGTAACTTGAAGCTTCTGGGCCCCAATGCAAAACCTGGAACCGGGCCCCCAACTATAATGCTTCATTCATAGTACTGGGCTCCCTATATGGAGAAGAGAGGTCTTATGGGCGCCCCAAGGCTCTTGGGCCCGGGTGCAACCGCATCCCCTGCACCCTCTATAGTTACGCCCCTGCCTCGGTCGTTGGGTGAAGCTGCTCTCTGAGGATGTTTAGATCCCATTCCTTATTCATGGAAGTGTTCTTAGACTGTGAGAGAGCCCTCTCCCTTGGATGAAAAATCAATCCCCACTTGAATGGTCTCAGGATGCTTTACTGTTGGCATGACAGAGGGCTCAACCTTTCGTCTCTGGACAATCATTCTTCCAGATTCCACAGTCTTCTGCAGTCCAATCCCTGTACTTCCTGCAGAATGCCTGTCCTTGATATTTTCTTAGAGAGAAGCAGCTTTTTTGCTGCCCTTCTTGACACCAGGCCACCTCCAAAAGCTCTCACCTCACTGTGCGTGCAGATGCACCAACACCTACCTGCTACCATTCCTGAGCAAGCTCTGCACTGGTGATGAACCAATCCCGGGAACAGAATCCTCTTTAGGGCTCATTCACACGGGCATATGTGCCCTGCATATTACGCACATATTTTTCACGGTGCTAAAAGTTTATTGATTTCTATGGGGCCACTCACAACTGCCCTTTTTTCACACGAAAAACAACACAGCATGTCTTATTTTAGTGTGTAATATGCAACAATATAGGCTATGGATATTTAACATACGCAGCAAATATGGATGTACATGCATATTTACTGTGTACTGTGTATTTTAAGTGCGTGAAGAATACATGCACAATACATGTGCAATGGGCTAAACTGAGCACAGACCGACGAAGAGGAAAGCAGCGGGGAATGGGATAGTAGTCTTGGTGGCTCTGCTGCTCCCCTAAAACGTGGACAATCGTGGTCTGGAGTGGTACACCACATAAAGTGGTCAATTTGGCAGTTCTTATTGCGTGCTGCCCGCGGGGTCGGGCAGGGTAATATGGTAATACCTCAGAAGGGTGCTACCCATTGAGTTGGTTTGGTAGGATGTTGTTTTGTCGTGACATCAGTCTGTGTACGGATAGGGACCTGTTCCAAACAAAATACTACATATAAAAGTGGAGAACTAAAGGAAAATGGGGGTAAACCTCTGTCCTCGTTAGAGCGCGTAGTGTGGTACCTCAGTGCAGATGTTGGAAATGGAATAGATGGTGGAAAGGGACTCTGGGAGTCGCATTAAAAAATAAATTAATAATGACTTATAACAGGCGGAGGGACGTGCAAAAGAGCGGATGCATGTGAGGAAGCGTGAATGGGCGGAGGCAAGTGAGGAAGCACGAACAGGCATGTGAGGAGTGTGATCTAATTGATTTTCATTTCTTTTTTAAGTTAATTTGTAGATCCCCACAAGAATGTGCAATGTATGCGGTCCTTGAACAGTTGGTCGAGGGTGCATACTGTTATATGAGATGTGTGTACATTGTGCATTTAAAAGCCCAGATCTTTCCATCTTGGCACTCGAGTTCAACACATCGCGGATCGGGTTGACAGATTACTGGAAGGCGCTGGTGAGGATCCAGCGGTCATGATGCACATTGGCACCAATGACAAAGTAAGAGGTCAATGGGAGACCCTTAAAAGCGATTACAGGGATCTAGGATCGAAGCTCAGGGCAAAATCCTCCAAGGTAGTTATCTTAAAAATACTACCTGTACTTCATTCCCCAACAGAAAGGCAGTGGGAGATTAGGGAGGTGAACAAGTGGCTCTACAGTTGGTGTAAGCAAGAGGGGTTCGAGTTCCTGAAGAACTGGGCTCATTTCGCTGTCAGCTAAAGGCTCTACCGTAGAAATGAGCTGCATCTCAATGGAGAGGATACAGCTGTGCTGGAGGAGAAGATGGCTAGAAGGTTGGAGGAGTGTTTAAACTAGGGACCAGGGAAAGGGCAACAACAAAAATAGGGGGGTAGACAGTGTAAACAGAGTTCTGGTATAAAGGAATGGAAATGAGGGTTGAGTGGGGGGGGGGGGTGAGGATAGTACAGATAGATCTGACAGATCAGCTAATAGGACTGTAAGTAATATAATAAATGCAAACAGTAACCATAACCGTATAAATTGTACGGCTACGAATGCAGGAAGTCTTGTCAGTAAAGTGAGCGAGAATATCTGAGGAAAACTACAATATAGTAGAAATAACAGAAACATGGCTTGATAAAAAATGCGACTGGGCGGTGAACTTATAGGTTTATCATCTCTTCAGAAGAGACCTTGGGAACCAGAAAGGGGGGGGGGGATGATATATCTGTATGTTAAATCCTACTTAATGCTGAGTCTACGAGAAGATATAGGTGTAGAGATAAACATGTGGAATCTTTATGGGTAGAAATATAGGGAGGAAAGACTATTAAAATCCTGATAGAAGTTTTCTATAGGCTACTGTTACGTTCGTGTGGGCAAATAAGCACCAGGCCCACACGAGCGTGCTCAAAACAGGCTGGTTATAACACAAACAAGGGAACCTAAAACGAAATTTAGACTGGACATGGTGATGGAAACACCAACTAAACAGAGCACTGCATACTGTAGACTGGATTGACGGACAGATATAACATAGGGACTGACAAATGACCAAAACACTCACCTTGCATACTTGTACACATAAGAAGATGTTATATCTATAAAAGTACGAGGAATTGGTTCATACATTGGCCAATGAATGTAAGCTGCAAGGCCATGGCAAGGCTCCTCGTAGGCAGTCCCTACACTAGCAAGACACATCTACTAGAGGACCCAAAGGGACACCTTAGCACAGAAATAGCAAACAAACTCAGCAGAACAAACTGACACAAAAATGACAGAAAATTTATTGGACATGAACCAATAAACTCACAGCAAGCTGCAATGGACAAGGATACATGACTGCTCACTCTGGACACCAAACAGACACTGATAGGAGCTAGGTTTATATGTGAGCTAAGACCCAGGGAATTGGCTAGCAGGAGATCACCACACCCAGCCAGCACAATTATGCCACACCTGTGGGCCTATGCTGCTGGAAACCCTAGTACTACAGGTCCCAGAAGCACAACCTAACAGCTACCAAAAATAACAGAAGAAACTGAAAACTTGTTACTAAGACAAATAGAAAAAGTGGCAATATGCAATAAAGTAATTATTATGGCAGATTTTTATCAGAATATAATATAGGAAGATTAAACCTGCGAATTTAACAAGCTTGATAAGTTCTTGAGAACAATTAAAGATGACTACCTTACCAAATTCGTATGGGAGCCAACTAGAGGGAAGGCCATTCTGGACTTAGTATTAACCAACAGACCAGACAGAATCATGAGGGTGCAAGTTGAGGGACACTTGGGAAATAGTGACTACAATATAATTAATTTCCAGTTGTCATTCAATAAGAAGCCTCATCAGGGAGCGACAAAAAAAGAAAAGTTTAGTAAAGCAAAATTTGATGAGTTCAAAATTACCCTCGGCAACATTAATTGGGACAACGTCATCAAAAATAACAGTACAGGCAACAAATGGGAGAAGTTCAAAAACATCCTAATTACCTCATGTGAGCAGTTCATACCCTTCAAATATAAAATAACTATGAATAAAAGGAAACCAATGTGCCTCCACAAGACTGTAAAGGGGGCAATAAGTGAAAAAAAGAAAGTGTTTAAATTACTAAAACAAGAAGGCAGCAAAGAAGCGCTAAAAACATACAGGGAAAAACACAAACATATGTAAGGAAAAGATAAAAACTGCCAAGGAGGAGGCAGAAAGACTGATCGCCAAAGAGAGCAAAAATAACCCTAAACTATTACTCAATTATATAAACAGTAAACGGATTTGCACTGAAAGCACTGGCCCTTTAACAAATAATGCAGGAGAAATCATAGAAGGCGATGGGGGGGAGGCAAATCTATTAAATAGTTTTTCCTAAAGTATATTCACAAGAAATGTCACATGCGATGCAGGGGGATAAAATGAGCCCCCCCCCCCCCCCCCCCCCCCCCGCTAAATATCACCTGATTAACGCAGGAGGAATTGCAGAGTCGGCTAAAAAAGATTAAAATCGGCAAATCGTTCGGCCCAGGTGGAATACACCCAAGGGAACTAAGTGGCGTGATAGACAGATCGCTATTTCTTCTATTTAGGGAGTCTATTGAGATGGGGGTTGTACTACTGGATTGGCGCATAGTAGGTTATTATATAAAATGAGACAGTTCAGTCTGGGTGAAGACGTGTGTATCTGGGTAAAGAACTGGCTCAGAGATAGAAAGCAGAGGGGGGTAATAAATGGTTCGTACTCTGATCCAGCCACCATTGCTAGTTGAATATATTTGTCAACGACCTGATAGAGGGGCTGCACAGTGAAATATCAATATTTGCAGACGATACGAAATAATGGAAAAAAATTAATATAATGGAGGACAATGTACGGCTACAAAAGGACCTAGACAAGCCGGGGGCTTGGGCAGAAAAATGACAAATCAAATTCAGTGTTGATAAATGTAAGGTGATGCACATGGGCAGGAGAAACGGATGTGACCAATGTACAGTAAATGGGGTACTGCTAGGGAAAAGTGATATGGAAAAAGATCTGGGGGCACTAGTGGACTGTAGACTAAACTGGAGTAACCAATGCCAGTCAGCTGCTGCAAAGGCACATAAAATCTTGAGGTGCATTAAAAGAGGTATAGGGGCGAAAGACGTGAACATTATTCTTCCACTACCAGGCCTCATGTAGAATGCTGGGTACAGTTATGGACTCCGGTGCTCAGGAAAGACATTGCAATGCTTGAGGGGGTTCAAAGACGGGCAACTAAATTAATAAACAGTCATGTGCTGTCTATGGCACTGAAACCAGGCCTTTAGGCTGTCTGAGGCGAAGTGTGAAATGGCACCTCCCCGACAAAAATGTCCCACTCGTTTTACAGGCATTGAAAGTGCCAATACACAAGATACCCCACATTTATTGAACCATTGCGACTTGTCTGAAGTACAGAGTAATAGTGGCCCCAATAGTAAGTGTCTCCCTTGACTTACAATGGGCTCCATTGGATTCTATTGCCATTTCTGTTGCTTGGATGAGAAAAGCACTTTCCTTCCCATCACCTCTTCCAGGACTGCCGGCTGCCCGAGTCGCTGTTCCGCAGCAGTAATATGCGGCATGATGCTTATTTCTGGGCACTATATGGCGCTACTTCATAGGCACTGAATATATCTACACCTTAATAATGACAAGAATAAATCTTCAAAGTGTCTTCTCACCTTTTAAAGCCCTGAGCAAATCCCATAATAAACATCCTGTGAAAGGAGGCCTGATGTAATGTAACACGATATGATGCCTTTATTTGCCTTCTGCCAGGAACAGGAAGCCATCAGCGGATCGATTACCTCTACACAAATAAAGTAAGCCACTAAAATAAACATAAAGAGCTTACAAGTGTGACCCAAATGGGAAGCCCGCACATTTCTGTAATAGAGTCTCTATATAAGGATTTATACAGTCTACAATTTACTGTTAATGTTGGCCTTTTGTTTTCCGGTGTCTGATGTCATTCCAGTAAATCCGCCGTGTGCTTCATCATCAGAAAACTCCAGCAATGAACTGAATTCCCCATCGTGATTATTCAGTACAGAATCCTCCTTTATAGTCCATAAAGGGTTGTTATTTGTATGCTGTTGGTCACATAAATTATTAGGGGTGCAGGCACATGTTCATAGCCATCACCAGCTGCCCGCCTGAAGAAGATGGCACTCAGAACCTCCATGAGAACTGTGAATTTTCAGGGCCCGCAGGAGTACCATGACTTCCCAGGACCCGCTGGAGTATTGTGACTTCCCAGGACCCACAGGAGTACCATGAATTCCCAGGGCCCGCAGGAGTACCATGACTTCCCAGGACCCACAGGAGTAGCATGAATTCCCAGGGCCCACAGGAGTAGCATGAATTCCCAGGGCCCACAGGAGTACCATGACTTCCCAGGACCCGCTGGAGTATTGTGACTTCCCAGGACCCACAGGAGTACCATGAATTCCCAGGGCCCGCAGGAGTACCATGACTTCCCAGGACCCACAGGAGTACCAAGAATTCCCACGGCCCGCAGGAGTACCATGACTTCCCAGGACCCACAGGAGTACCATGACTTCCCAGGACCCACAGGAGTATTGTGACTTCCCAGGACTCACAGAAATACCATGACTTCCCAGAACCTGCTGGAGTACTGTCACTTCCCACGACCCACAAAAGTACTGTGACTTACCAGGACCTGCAGCAGTACAATGACTTCTCAGGCCAATGCCACTCTACTTACATTCCCTGATGTTGCTGTCCGATAAGAGCCAGATAGAAGTAGTGCCATTAATCCCAGTCAATCTACCTCGACAGAGAACAGTGTGAGGAGAAAGTGAGAAGCTGCATCTTCAATCTGGGAGTAAGGAAACTCAAATAGTTTGATTACTGGGCTGGCAGATTATTATCCAACTAGGCTTCTGCTAGGGGTAAAGAAGTGCTTGGCATGGTGCTGGGGATAGGAGGGCAAAGTGAGCGAGATAGCTGCTGCTAGGAAAAGGGATGGAGGGAGTGCAGTCAGGGGCGCCCCGAGCCTTTATGCTGCCAGAGGTAGTTTACAGGCATTAAGAGCACCAATACTTGTGTGGGGTTGTTGTGGTTATATTTTGCCATGCGCTGCGGGCCTTGTTTGGCGCCGTTGAGGTGATATTTTATGCTACACTGTGGTGTTTATTTGGCGCCGTTGAGATGATATTTTGCGTTGCACTGTGGTACTTGTGGTTCTAGTGTATGGAGCAAGGATTGGGTGGAGACATAGGCCAGGTCCCAGGTATTGCCCACCTGATACGGTATGTGCAGCTGTGAAGTAATGGGGCAGAATACTGAACAGTCCAAACTTCTTTCTGATACTTGTTTAGTTATAGAAAAAAAACTAGCAGCAACAAGTCCCTTTTTAGCTCACTTGTGATGTACAGGCAGTGACCAGTGGTCAACAGGCTGTGGTGGCGCTGGTTGGTCAACAGGCTGTGGTGGCGCTGGTCGTGTCCCCTTCCCCAAATATTGAGATGCAGCATAAATGTAGACTCTTTCTGGGTTGGAGTGTCACTCCCTCATCAAAGGTACAGATCCAGACAGAGTTCAGAAAATACAGGCATCGCACTGACAACGTCCCACAGTGAACTCTCTACAGCGTACGCCTCTCATCGGTCTCGCTCAACTAACTCCGCCCCTTCCTCTTCCGCAACCCGTACGCCTCTAGCACCACCACACATCCTATTAATCCTTTCCAATCCACTGTCTGACCCCTGAGGACATTATGATTTAAGGCTGTACAGCTCCGATGTTGGAAGACGTCCGTCGGGGTTCTCTTACTGTATATTGCCAGCCTCTCTGCTGTCGGAGCCTATCCAACGTGTCGCCTCATGCAGTACTGGCTTTAGCCAGCAGATAGCGCCGTTGTATGACAGCAGAAAAAGAGTAAGCCCCCTAGGAAAACCAGGATACAAATTGGATTGGAAAGGGTTAAAGTAGTAATAACCCTGAATAGGTAACACTGAAGGGGTCACCTCTGGGTCAATCCAGGACAAACCACCCAAGGGGTACGACTGACCACCTCCGATTTTTAAGAAACTTTGCACATTTGTTTGTTACTGGAATGTATATAAAAATATTCAATCAGGACATGGGGTCAAGAAATGCATAGGGGGTAGGGGGGTGTCAAAAACTATTGGATGTTGTAGTTTTCTCAAAAACTACAAAGAGCGCCTTCCTGACATTGTGTGCTGAGATACTTCAGTGTACAGGGCATATAGAAAAACTTTTCAGCTTCCTCTCCGGGGAGCTCAGTTTAAAAAAAAAAATATTTCAAATGGCTCCTACCTTCTGCTCCTCAAGCTGTCCCTAGCACCCAGCCTCCATGCCAACCAATCTGCTCCTGCTCCCCACTGCTCTGCCTTGCCACCAGGAGAAGATGAGGCACTGGCACCACTGATTCAACAAGACGAAATTCTACAGGGATCAGATGCCTGGACACCACCGGTGTGCCGTGAGGGTCTGTCTGACCACCATGAGAAGAGGAGACACCGGCACTGCTGCTCCGCTAGTCCCTAAAATGGCACCACAGCCTCCCATTGACTCCACCGTGATGAACTTCTATTGTGGCTGGACGCCAGGGTAAGACCTGCCAAAGGCTGCCTCTCTGCTCCATTTTATTCCATACGCTTCATCACCTGACCTGATTGCTTCATCCTACCCATCATCCATCATTCACGCTTAACCAATCTGCATTGACTGCTTCTTCATTCCACTGTATGTGCTTCATAATCTGCAAGGACTACATCTCCACTCTACTGCTTTTGTTTCTGCATATGTATTTGCTCCACACTCCGTATTAACCGCTCCTCTCCACTTTCGCCTACCTTTCACCACCCGCAAAAGCCTACTCCACATACACCCTGCCACTCCTACCCAATTGCTCATTTGAGCAAGCCACGCTGCTAGACATGGCAGCTTGACGGGGCAGGAGACAGGTATACCACACTAACAGCCCCAACACCTTACACATCAACAACTACATCTCTGCTATAGCTTCTATCGCCATCCTCACTGCTAGCTTTAACGTTTTACTCCTACACCCACCCCTAATGCACTCCATCCACATTAGCCCCTCTCTCCTCCTCTCGCCCATGCACAGCTCCCACGCACTATTCACCTTCCTCAAATGCCTCCATCCCCCCGACACCGCTAACATTATCCACCCTCACAAATCCCTCAACGATCTGCTCACCCTACTACTTCTATCAGCGGGGAACATTTCTCCGAATTCTGGCCTACCCCTCACTGCTTCCTACCACAACCCCCCACCTACCACACTAAAACACCCCCAAGCCTAACCACTAGCCCATGCGTACTCTCCCCTGTCCCTTTCCAATGCGCCCTCTGGAACTTCCAGTCTGCATGCAACGAACTCCCAACTATCCACGGCCTCTTCGCTACCAAACGTCTCAACCTGCTCGCCCTCACTGAGACTTGGATACAGCAATTTGACACTGCTTCCTCTGCTGCACTCTCCTACAATGGCCTGCAATTCTCTCACACCCCTAGACCGGATGACAGGCAAGGAGGAGGAGTAGGTATTCTACTTTCACTGAATTGCACTTTCCAGATCATTCCATCGGTTCCCTCACTCTCTTTCCCATCATTTGAAGTGCATTCCATACGACTCTTCCGTCCACTGCCCCTGCGAGTTGCTGTCATCTACTGGCCACTAGGGCCCATCCACCTATTCCTGGACCACTTTGCTGCCTGGCTCACACATTTCCTATCTTATGAAACCCCATCCCTCATCCTCGGTGACTTGAACATCTCCATTAATGACCCCACTTCCCGATCTGCCTCCCAGCTTTTATGTTTAATATATTTTTATTAAAGTTTTGATATAGGTATACAAACATAAAAACGAAAAGATCAACCTATAGGAGGTCGCGTAGGACCGCAATACTGACTTAAACATTTTGCAGAAGAAACAGGTGTCATCGCAATCAAAACAGTAAGCACATCTGCAGCAACTGTACTTATAGGATATGAAATATGAGATTTTGATGAAACACCAAACCTTCAAATCCGAGACTTCAACATGTTTACAATAATGAAGGCAATTTTCAAATATCTGAGACCATAAACAGAAACTAGTAACTAAAACCTTCAGAGTAGATAAAAAGAGACAAGGAGTCTAGATAAAAAAGGAGAAAGAAAAGGAAAAAGGCCACAGGGGAAGGTAGACATACTCAATAAAGAGGGAGGTAAACCCCTCCGGGATGTCCTGTCTGCAGCCACCTCTCTCCTCCCTCCATCCCATCCAGATTGCAGCCCCAACCCAACCCCTCCCCACAGAGCTCCTCAGTGCCCAGCCCTCTCACCACCCCATAATATTCTGAAACTTGGGTGAATCACGGTATGTGTTCCACATTGCCCAGGTGCGCCCACTCAAGCAGAGCCCCTTTGAACTTCATCGCCCAGTTCCTCAATGTACATTAGTTGGTTCAGCTCCTGAACAAATTCCAGGGTTGAGGGGGCAATGGTGCTCCACCAATGGCGTGGAGTGAGGCCGCAGTGAGGAAGTGCCACAAGAAACCTTTTTTAATAGCTGCGAAAGGGCCAGGAATGATAGACAGCATTGCCAGTTGTGGGGTGGCCTCCAGCGCGCTGCGCGACACCCCCCCCCCCCCCATACAGCTCAAACACTCTCTTCCAAAAAGGTTGGATGAGTGGGCAATCCCACCAGATATGCAGCATGGTACCAAACCCAGATCCACACCTCCAACACTCCTCTGGAACTGAGAAAAATATGCAGTGAATCAGGTCAGGGCATCTGTACCACCTGAAAAGAAGCTTGAAATTTTTCTCCTGTGCCTCACAGGCCAAGGGTAATTGATGCGTAAACATGAAAGCCCTCTCCCATTCAGAGTCCTGCAACTTTAAGGCAAGATCCCTCTCCCAACCCCATACTGACATACCGTGGGAGGCCCTGTGTGAGCCTCTCCAGAATGATTCTATAAATCTTAGAGAGGCCAGCTCGCAAAAATAATTCCTCGATGGGTTCAGGGGGGTTCCTGAAGGAACACGACCCCAAACGGGTCCTCGAGAGTGAAGACAACTGGAGATACTCCATCCACAACAGTCTCTGCTCCGGACGAGACGCCTGTAGCTCATTAAATGATGGAAGACCCCCGGAACTCATGATCTGGCAGCACAGCGTATTCTCCTCTTCCCGGCAGCCAAGGAAACTCAATCTCTCCTGCCCTGGGGGGAAAGTTGGATTATGGAATATGGGGGTCAATGCTCCTCTATGAATCGTCACGTCTCTTCTAGTAGTCAGTCTGTCCCACACGTCTAAGCAGTTTAGAGTCATCCCAGTGTGAGGCGAGGCCATTGGTCTATCCTCCACTGGGATCCACGGCAATAGTCGCAAGTGAGGCCAGATCAAAGCTGACTCCAGACCCACCCACTACTTTGAGGCTGCATGAGGATGCCAGTCTACCAGTCTGGTGAGAACCGTGGCTGAGTAGTAAATTTTAAGGTCTGGGAGACCCACTCCTCCCCTGGGTTTAGTGTGTGACATGTTCCGGTAACTAATACGGCTATTCCTCCCCCCCCCCCCCCCCACACACACACAAATACCTCCCAACTTTTAACGCTCACCTCCTCCCTCGACCTATCACAGCTTTCGGATTTCCCCACTCACAGAGATGGCAATACCTTCAATCTCTTCTTCCACTGCCTCTGCTTTGCCTCCCACTTCACCAACTCCCCGCTCCCACTCTCTGATCACAACCTCTTGTCCTTCTCTGTCAAACACATCTCCCCAGACCCTCCTATCTACCGCACCTACAGGAACCTCCAGACCGTCAGCAGCCAACAGTTTGTTGACAATTTACAGTCTTCCCTGTCCCCATCTCTCTCCTCGTATGCCACCTGCACAGCAGGAATATTGCTGAAATCTGGCCATTCTTCACCACGGACACGCTAAAGACACTCGTCACCCTCATCCATTTCCGACTTGACTACCGCAACTCGCTTTTAATTGGCCTCCCCTACACCACACTCTCCAATCCATACTAAATGTGTCAGTTGGACTAATCTTCCTATCCAGCCGCTTCTCGGACACCTCTGCACTCTGACAGTCATTGCACTGACTGCCCATTTACTACAGAACTCAATTCAAACTCCTCACCCACAAACTCCTCCATGGCAACGCACCACCTGTCCATACATTACCCAGCCCGTGCACTCCGTTCTACTAAAACACTCAGACTTAATGTCCCCCTTATCTGAACCTCGCACTCTCGCCTCCAGGACTTAAAGGATCTGGGAATGTTTAGCTAGCAAAAAAGGAAGGCTGAGAGGAGACTTAATAGCTGTCTACAAATATCTGGAGGGCTGTCACAGTGCAGAGGGATCAGCCCTATTCTCATCTGCACAAGGAAAGACTAGAAGCAATGGGATGAAACTGAAAGGGAGGAGACACAGATTAGATATTAGACAGTAAGGGGATCAATGAGTGGAACAGGTTGCCACAGGAGGTGGGGAGTTCTCCTTTACTGGAAGTGTTCAAACAAAGGCTGGACAAATATCTGTCTGGGATGATTTAGCAAATCCTGCACTGAGCAGGGGGTTGGACCCGATGACCCTGGGGGTCCCTTACAACTCCACCATTCTATGATTCTATGACTTCTCCAGAGTGGCACCGGTCCTCTGGAACGCACTATCACAAAATATCTGGGCAATCCCTGATGCACATAACTTCAGACGCACCCTGAAAATACACCTCTTCAAAGAAGACCACCAAATCTCCTGAACTAAACCCCCCCCCCCCTCACCCAATACAACATGCCCATGCCACAGCACACCTGGACTATGGTCTGTCTATTACATATTATACTTCTCCACTGAACCATGTACATCTCACCCCTGTACCTCCTGCTTCCGTGTACGTCTCACCCCTGTACAACCTTCTCCATGCTGTGCTTAAGCCCCCCCACCCCCACCCCATCCGCTTATTCCCAATAATTGACCACTACATGTAATTGTTTATGTTTAATTTTCTCTGTTCCCCTATGTTTTGAAAGCGCTGCAGAATAAGCCAGCACTGTACAAATTAAGGTTATTATTATAAATCTGGCGTCTGCCAGTTTTATTCCACAGCACACAAATACAGTCCAGCATGTCACAAATACCCCGGGGTTCACAACCCACAGCGTCACCATCACCAAGTACACCTGTGGGGTCAAGAGGGCATCTCTGTCTATCAGACTAGTGATGGACCCACAAATAGTTCGCACCGGACCTCAGGCTCCCAGTTCCTGATGCGGCATCTTAACACCACCTCTCACTGGTCCACACTGGACCTCAGGCTTTTAGCCCTTCCAGTTCTACTGAGCTGTAACTTTCCCCTGAGTGTGGCAGGATCTTATTCTTTTATCTTCAGTTTCTGCCACACCGAAAAGGTGCTAACCCTCTCTTTCTGCAGTACCAGAATGCCTGTCTGTAGCCCTCTGCAGGCCACTCTGTGTACTGCACTCCCACTAGGTGCATTGTACAGGTGTTTGTTCAACTACAATTGCACACAAATGCTAGCTAGAAGCACAGACAAAAATTATCTCAGACTCCAACAGAAAGTGTAACAAAGAGTGCCTATTCTGACTCAATAACATGGCTGTAAGCGTATCGGCTGAATTACCTTCTCTTGTAGTTATGGACCAGTACTCACAGCAGGTATTTGTTGTCAGACAGCATCTAACTCGACGGCAGAGGCATGTGAGAAGATTCCAGGGTTTATTCAGGTATCTTGTAGAATGCACGTTCAGCAGTAGGTAAAAAGAATGATGATGAGCCGAGGCACAGAGTAGAGACCTAACACATAGGCTATAGACAGGAAACTCCCTAGCAGTAGGAAAAGGAGGAGTTGTGCAACACAGGGGGTACAGAGAACCAGAAGGGACAAACTAAAGAAGGCAAACACTTGCAGATACAGTACAGATTATACATGTCAATGAATAGAGTCAGGTAGATGAGACATGACACTCCCCGTCTGAAATCTTTAGATTTCACTGAATACTGTTTTGACGTAATGTCCTTCAAAGTCCAGAAATTCTTGTTCAACCTAAAAAACAAATAAACAAATGCGACAGCAATAATAAATGAACAAGTCAACTGTTGTGGCAAAGTAATCCACAGGTGGACTTCTTCAGGTTCTCTCAGTTGCAGTCTGCGGTGATATGCTCCCCGCCATGAGCTGTGTAGTATAATCATAGCTTCCTTAGGTGACTTCCTGCCTTGGAAGAAAAAGCAGTAGTTCAAATTCTGTGACTGTAGGGTGTGCTTTACACATATGCCAACCACTACACTTTGATGCGTTCTTTGCAAAACACTGGGCAATGTGAATTAGTCTGCCAATGGTTCGCACAAGAGATCTCCATGTCGAGAAACGTTCAAAGCGATGTGACTTCAGCTTCACCTTAGAAGTTACAGAAGTCTAAAGTGTAGAACTTAGGGCTCTGATTTCCTTGTCAGACGCTGGGTCCACCAGATCATAGATGGCATTGGTAGGTAACAAACAAGGATCTTCGTATAGAAAACTTGGAGGTGAAGACCATATGTGGTCTAGCAGATTTGATGTTGGTGCGGCTCTTGTTCCCCGGTCAGCTGGATTAAGTTCTGTGGGGATGTAATGCTACTGGTTAGGGGTGGAGAAACTTCTGATCCTTTCTACTCGGTGTCCTACATACACGTAGAATTGTTTTGTTTGGTTGTGTATATAACCGAGAACAACCTTACTCTCTGTGTAAAAAGGGAATGAATCAAATGTGACGTCCATTTCATCCCTTATCACTTCGGCAATCTCTACTGCTAACACGGCTGCACAGAGTTCAAGTCTTGGTATGGAATGCGCAGGTTTTGGGGTTAGTTTGGCCTTAACTAGTACGAATCCACAGTGTAGCTCATTGTTGGCTCCTGAGATCTTCAGATAGGCCACTGCGGCTATGGCTTCCATTGATGCATCAGAGAAGATGTGTATTTCCCTTTTGACAGCAGCTGAAAGAGAACTGGGAGCATAACAGCGCGGTACTTGGAGTTGTTCTAATACTTTCAAGGACCTTTTCCATTTTTCCCACCTTTGTTGTTTCTCGACAGGTAAGGGAGCGTCCCAATCCATATTCTCAGCAGTAAGCTGTCTCAGAAGTATCTTGCCCTGAATAGTGATGGGGGCTATGAACCCGAGAGGATCATAAAAACTGTTCACGACCGATAAAACTCCATGCTTGGTGAAAGGTTTGTCGCAAGCTAATACTTGAAATATAAATGTATCTTGTTCGATATTCCAGAGCAATCCTAGGCTGCGTTGTATAGGAAGAACCTCAGAGCTGAGGTCAAGGTCCCGCAAGTTGATTGCATGATTATCAGATGGAAAGGCCTTCATTACTTCCTTGCTGTTGGAGGTAATCTTGTGAAGCCTAAGGTTCGCGACAGACAGCATTTCCTTGGTTCTGGTGAGGAGATCAATCGCCTCTGCGCTTGTGGGTAAGGATTTAAGTCCGTCGTTATCCGATCTGTGCTCCTTCTCACCTTCTTGGGCTGTCCTTCTCAGTCCATAGATTGCTACAGCAGGTGATGGACTGTTGCCAAAGACATGTACCTTCATCTGGTAATCTATGACCTTTTTGCTGACATCATTGTCCTTGTGCCATAGGAACCTGAGATAGTTTCTGTCATCTTCCTTAAAGGGGTTCTGTCATTACAATCTGTATTTTTTTTCTCCAGTAAATCTGCCCTGCTGGCACAACCTGTTGTAAATAACACATACAAAACATTTTTTTCAGAAGTAGTACTTACCTAGGCTCCATTTTTCACCTCCATGCTCTGTTTACATCTTCAGCCCCTCCTGCTAGGAGGTCATCTCCCAGCACCCCTTGCTGTGCTGACCACTTCCGCCCTCACAAAGCTACTTCCGCCCATCCAGTGCAGTGAATAGTCCTGCCTGCAGTCCACCAAAATCTGATAGTGTTTCTCCCTGTCTCTGTCCCTGAACACCCAACACTTCCCAAGGGCTTCCAGATCTTCCTTACAATCTTTGGCTGATTTTACATAAGTGAGCACTATTTCAGTCCAAGTAACTCAGACCAACATTTCGCAAGGCAAATATGCAAACACACATACATACATATACTCACACACACATAGCTATATGTATGTATATGCTTGTATATACACAAGCAGAGAGATGGGTAGCCGCAGAGACGCAGATAGAGATACACACACACACACACACTAGATATTTATAAAACACACACACATATATATATGTATACTGTATATATATGAGTAAACATACATACATATATGCTGTCCTTGTCTGCAGGGGGGGAGAATGGAAGAGCCAGAGGAGCAGGAACTGAGCTGCCGCCCCCTCACCACTATTTGCAATGGGAGGGGAGGAGCGGGGGCGGAGCTAAGCGGGGAGACTTAGCTCCGCCCCCGTCTCACCCCCTCCTATTGCAAATAGTGCAGAGGGGCGGAGAGGAGGCAGAGAGGGGGCGGGAGCTCAGTTCCTGCTCCTGGCTCTTCCATCCTCCCCCCCCCCCCTGCAGACAAGGATCTGCCCTGCTGATGCTCTGCTCTCTGTCCCCTGTTGTCATGCTCCCCTGCGGTGCTGTAGCCTCCGCTATTGGTCCACTGCTCCGGCTGTGTCGTTCCCCTGCTGTGAGCCTCCGCTGTTGTACCGCTGCTCTGCCTTCTCCCCTGATGCTCTGGCGCTGAAGGACCCCCACTCTGAAGCTCCTGTGTCGCAGGAGCCTTTGCTGCTGGCCCGCTGTTCTGCCTTGTCCCTTGATGCTCCTCTGCGCTGCCGCTGCTGTGCCTTCTCCCCTGTGCCTTCCGGTACCCCCCTATCAATGCGCCCAGCCAATGAGGAAGTGGGGGCGTCACCTGGCTGTCAAGCAGCCCAACAGTGGTGTACACCCACTACTTCCCTGCCTGGGCAATGAACGCTACGTCACTAGTGACGTATGCGTACATTGACCTGCAGGAAGCAGAATGTAGCGCAATGTACGTTACATCACCGGATCCAGCTAAATCGGGTAGCTGCAGGTCACGTGACACAAGCTGCTAGACGATTCAGGAGAAGATTTGGGAGGAGAAGAGGAGAGGTAAGGTTGCCTGGGGAGCAATAGGTAAGTATATAATTTTTTGTTTTTAATGACAGAACCCCTTTAACGATGAAGCAATGGAACATCTGCTGGATGTCACCCATAACCGCAACGGGTTCTTGTCTGAAGCGAATTAGAACGCCCATGAGGCTGTTGTTTAGGTTAGGGCCTGTGAGGAGAAGGTTGTTGAGAGAGACACCTTCATGCTGAGCACTGGAATCGAACACAACTCTGATTTGTTCAGGCTTTCGGGGGTGATACACGCCAAAGGACAGAAGGTACCAGCATTCTTCTCCTTCCCTTACCGGTGGTGCAGGTTCTGCATGGTCTCTATCGAATACCTTCTGCATGAAATCTACGAAATGTTTTTCCATTACTGGTTTTCTCTCAAGAGTGCGTTTCAGAGAGGAGAATCTAGTGATAGCTTGCTGCCTATTGTTAGGTAGCTTTACTCTTGGAGAATGGAAGGGTAAGGGAGCTACCCAGCTATTGGAGTCATCTTGGGTGAATTCCCTTTCCATGACCTTGAGAAATTCAATGTCTTCTCTAGCAGGTGCCAACTTGTTATCGTCACTTGTTGTATTGAACACTGTTGATCCAAGACTGTCATCCCAGAGGAAAGTGTTTGTACTGTCTTGTTGGTCATGGTGCCACTTACTGTTAGTCAGTTTCTCCTTCACCCGATAATGGTGTGGGCATGGATCAAAATAAGTACTGCGACCATTTGGCAAGATGTGTGTTTTAAATGAGGAAATCTTGGTTGGCTTTTTCATCTTGTCTATACAGACATTGCCTATGATGACCCATCCTAAGTCAAGGCGCTGGGCAAATGGTGCATCATGAGGTCCATTAATTTGCTGACGTATTTTGTGCACTCTAAGAATGTCTCTACCCAGCAGAAGTAGGATCTCTGCGCTCTTGTCAAGGGCTGGTATTTTGTTAGCTATAGCCCTTTGGTGGGGATGATGGAAAGCGGCCTCTGGTGTAGGGATCTCTCCCCTATTGGATGGTATCTGATTACATGCAACAAGTGTGGGCCAAGGTATCTCAAGATTGCCCTTAAGAGAGGCTACTACAAGTCCACTGGCTCTTCTCCCTGAGACCTCTGTCACTCCACTACATGTACCCAAGGTATATGGGTAAACATTTCCCTTTATGTTAAACAAATCAAAGAGTTCTGACCTCGCAAGTGATCGGTTGCTCTGGTCATCGAGGATGGTGTACACCTTCATAGTCCTTTCTGGTTGACCCTGGGGGTACACATTGACTAGGCATATCCTTGCGCAGGACTGGTCACAAATGCCTTCTCCACAGACTTCTGTGCATGAAGAAGATACAGTGGTAGGACTTGCTGCTTGATCTGTGTTCTCCCTGCCATACGTTGGTGGGGTAGGGAAACTTGTAGCTGGTGCAGTACCAGGTTGAGATGGGTGAAGAGCTTGTACATGATCTTCACAACCACACTCAATGCATTTGATGACATTTTTACAGTCTTTAGCAATGTGTTCAGTAGAAGCGCAACATCTGAAACATACCCCAAACTTCTTTAGAAGCTCCTTGCGTTCTTGGAGTGGTTTCTTCCTGAAGCCGATGCACTTCCTGAGGGGATGAGGCTTCTTATGGAAGGGACACAGGCGATTAGGGTTTTCAACCTTTTCATCTTGATTGCTTTTGTAACTGACTCCCTGTGAAGCTGACAAAGTAGAGGGAAAAATATCAGTCTTTTTACTGACATTGGACCTCTGCGGCCTTTGTAGTCGGCACGTGAGTTGTCAGACTTGAATGGATGTGGAACGGGATTGGATTCCTCATAGGAAAAGCTTGGGTCGTTCTTGGATTCTGCAATGTTTTTGATGAACTCACAGAAGTAGGAAAATGGAGGAAAAGAGACTTGATTTTCTCTCTTATATCTTGACCCCAGGGCGGTCCACTTCTCTTGAAGGTTGTATGGCAGCTTGGACACGATTGGGTTTACTCCACGAGCAGTGTCCAGGTAACTGAGGCCAGGTAGGTGAGTATCTCCCTTGGCCAGCTGTAGCTCTAGCAGTAAGTCACAGAGCTCTTGGAATTTCTGATTGTCTTTACCAGATATCCTTGGAAAGGCTTGCAGACGTTTGAACAGAGCATTTTCTATTGCTTCAGGACTACCATAGGTTCTCTCCAGTCTCTCCCAAGCGGCTGCAAGGCCAGCTGCTGGATTTTCAATGTGGACAGATCTGAGTCTCTTTATTCGTTCTGTAGACTGTGGGCCAAGCCACCGGATCAGTAGATCTAGTTCTTCCGAAGCAGTAATGCCGAGATCATGAGTTGCGGTTCTGAAGGCACATTTCCAGCCTCTGTAATTCTCAGGCTGGTCGTCAAACCTTATCAGTCCTGTCTTGGTGAGCTCACGACGTACCATGTAACTTGACATGTCAGTTTTCTCTGACTTCAGGTGTGAAATTGGTTGAGTGGTGCTGATCACATCGTTTGTGGTGTTTTGCGTGAGAGACGTAGGTACATATGGGGCTGTCAGGGTATTCAGCCTGGGAGTTGGTTTGAAGTCCATAGGTTTGGTGACATGTGGATATGGAACCATGTAATTGCTAGAGGTTTGGGGAACCGCTGGTATTTTGAATTGTCCATGAATACCGGTATATTGAGCTTGCTGGGGTGCAGAGCCTTGGTGCTCCATATAGGACGGAAGGTTGGTGTGAGGAACAAGCAGAGTTCTGTGCTGACTTTGCATGCCTGGTGTCTTGGAAGAATGTGCGGCCTGTCGCTCTGGAGAGACATCTGTTTTGTCTGGAATGTTTGTGGCAGATGGGGAATTGAAGCATTGGCTTAGTACATAGTCTCTTGTACACTCGAGAGGTTCCTCTGCATCCAGTCCGCTGAAGTCAATGCTGTCTCTTTCGCTCTGACTCGTGGCTTGTTCTAAAACTCTTAACCTTGCTACAGCTGTAGCATGTTCACATTGTTTCTCCAGAGCCTCTATTTCCGCTTTTCTATGTGCAGCTTCCACTTCTGCTTCTGCTTTCTTTTGTGCAGCTTCCACTTCCGCTTCTGCTTTCTTTTGTGCAGCTTCCACTTCCGCTTTATGTGCAGCTTCCACTTCTGCTTTCTTCTGCGCAAAGACGGCCTGTATCTTAGTCGCTTCCGCTTCTACGCGTGCTTTTAGAAGCTGCTCACTGAGGGTGGAATGCTTTGAAGATCGTGACCTGGATGTATGCTTGGAGTGCCTTATAGAGTCAGAAATGTGAGATGACACCTTCTGAAGTTGCGCAATTCTCGTTTCTGTCTTAGACTTAATGTTGCGTACTAAGCCGTCTCTTTCTACACTGAGATGTTGGAAGCTTTGCAATTCCTCTATGGAATCCTCTGTGTTTAATTTTCTCAAAGTGTTTTCGTACTCCTGGACCTTTATATTATAATGTTCGTACGTTGCACGAAGCTGTTGCAGGGCTCCCTCTAGTGGTGACACATGGAGTGAAGACAGACTCTGCTGGATGTTGGAGACATGACTCAGTAATGTTTCCCACAGTTTTAAAATGTCAGAGGAAAGTTCCTGCTTGAGACTTTCAAGGTTCTCTCTAACCTTCCAGGTTGGCTTATTAGAGCGGCTGTCTCTTTCACTAGACTGCAGACTAGGGTCCATGCTAGCTTGTGCCTCAGAGTGTCCTTCAGCCATGATGCAGCACACAGGATGGAGGTAACACTGAGGAGAGTTATAGCTTGGTGGGAGATTATGAGCTGCAGCTGTGGTTGTATGTGGAGCTGCTGGAGGAGTCTTTACAGCAGTGTCTGCCAGGATTTATACACTCTTTTTACTATTCTGACTCCATAACATGGCTATAAGCGTATCGGCTGAAGTAACTTCTCTTGTAGTTATGGACCAGTACTCACAGCAGGTATATGTTGTCAGACAGCATCCAACTCGACGGCAGAGGCATGGGAGAAGATTCCAGGGTTTATTCAGGTATCTTGTAGAAGGCACATTCAGCAGTAGGTAAAAAGAATGATGATGAGCCGAGGCACAGAGTAGAGACCTAACACATGGGCTATAGACAGGAAACTCCCTAACAGGAGGAAAGGGAGGAGTTATGCAATACAGGGGGTACAGAGAACCAGAAGGGACAAACTAAAAAAGGCAAGCACTTACAGATACAGTACAGGTTATACATGTCAATGAATAGAGTCAGGTAGATGAGACATGACAGTGCCAGACTAGCATATAAAACAATATTTGCATTGCATAAGTCCTGCTAGGAGTCAGAATTTGCTAAAGATGATTCAACGACACAATCATGGCAAAAGAAATTAAATTTTAAAAAAACTTACAGAACTGCTTGTTGACTGTCAGTGTCCCACTTGTCCTCAAATACGCCATGGGCCACCTCCTGCCAGCAGGTGTCCTTCTGCAGATGCTCCTTGTAGTCGGCGCAGGTGATGTCCCATAGGGCTGGACTCTGCTCAACCATAGTGGTCAGCATCTCCATATCAATGCCACGTTTCCAAAGTGAAGTTCTCCAAAACCTTCTCCAAAATGTCTGCCGTGGCTTCCCTGCCATTACCTGCCAACTTTATGGTGTCCTGATAGCTGGCTGCACAATGACGCTGTTTTTTACTCGTGTACATGTGTACTGCCTGCGCATTTGTGCATCACCATAGACACTTTGGTTGCACAAATGCACACTATAATAGAGCATGCTACTTTTTTTTAGCGCACACTAAATCTAGTAGTGCGAATAAATCCCTTGAAATCAATGTGTTCTATTCTGTGTATTGCGGACGCAAATAAGTCTGTGTGAAGCCGCCCTTGGTGATGCGGCCTATTTTGGGCCTAAGGCCTCTTTCACATGGCCAAGAAAAACATGCGAGATTTGTGTATTGCGAGACGGTGCAGGAAAAAAAATCGTGGCATGTACTATCTTTGGCTGTTCCCTCAGAACACCTCCCATCGCATCTCCTATAGTATTCAATGGGGCCGACAAAGCATTGCACGGAGTGCGAACTGCATGCCAGTGTGATGTGAGGTTACCCATTGAGAACAATGGGAAGCACGCCATGATCCTGCGCCGTGGTGGCCAGCCGTGCCGGACGTTCACTACTTCCCTGCAGTGATGCGAGGCATTTTGGCACAAAAACACCTCCTATCCGCAGGGAAAGCGCACCTTGGCAAGTGCGATATCGGGCCGAGTTTCACGGCCGAATATCGCAGTCACCCGTGTGAAATTAGCCATAAGGAAGCCTTGTCTTTTTGGTACGATTTTCATCTCCATTTTTGAAAAGCCATAGTTTCTTTTGCTTTTCCATTGCCAGATGGGGGTTTTCTGCAGAGCAGGCTGGAGCTTTTATTGAGGCCATTTTTATTTGGTAAATATAAAGTATTGTATAACTTTCATTCCTTTTTTTTTGGAAGGCAGGAAGAAAAAAAAAACGCAAATTCTGCCGTTGCTTTTTGGGCTTTTTTTACAATGTTGATCATGCAGCATACATACCGGGATACATGTTTTCCTGCGGTCGGTACGATTATGACAATACCAGAATTACTTACGTATATATATATTTTATTTTTCTTATTATTATTGCACAATAAAAAAACATTTTTTTGAAAAAAACTTTTTTGCATCGCTGCATTCAAAATCCTACACTTTTTTATTTTTCCATGGGCGGAGCTCTGTGAGGGCTGTAGTTTCTATTAGTATCAATTTGGGGTTATATATAGGTTTTTTGATCACTTTTATAGCATTTTTTTGGAAGGCAAAATGTACAAAAAAAGCATTTTGGCTCCTTTTTTTTTTTTTCTTTCTAGCATTTACCATGCAGGATAAGTGTGTTGAATTTATTGTATGGGTCGTTATGGATGCAATGATACCAAACATCTGGGTTTTCAGATTTTTAAAGATTTTTAATAAATGAAGAAGGGAAAGTGTAAAAAGGTTTTTAGTTGTTTTTTTTTGTTTGTTTTTTTAAATCCCTGGATAGGTCATCAGTAGTTGATGGACAGGGGTCCGCCGTTTGAGATCCTTGTCCATCAGCTGATCGGTGGGGCCAGGCGTCATCATCAAAGGTCACAGGAAGCAATGGGAGAACCATGCTTCTACACTTCCTGCACCTCTCATGGTCACATCCTGTCCTGAGCAGGAAGTAGAATAGCAGCGCACTGTTCTTAATAATTTCAATTGAAGTGAAGCCAGCACAATGTTTCCTCCTCCGACCACTGATGACGATGTCCTGCCCTGTGGTGAGCAGGAAGTGTAGGAGGAGTGCGGTGCTCCCATTGGTTTCTAAGGCAGTGAAGCTGGTGCTCTCCTGCTTCCTTTGACCATTGATGGTGATTAGCTGATGGATGAGGATCCCGAGTGCTTAACCCTTGTCCATTAACTACTAAAGACCTATCCAGGGGACAGGTCATCAGTTAAAAAAGATGGGAATACGCCTTTAAGGGGTACCACTACTGAATCGGAGCACTAAGGGGGCAATTAAAGTGTCCGTGAGTCCGTGCGTTACATGCAGAGCCTGACAGCAGCTGTGTGCTGACAGCACCTGTGATAATGTCACATCATGTTATCAGTTACAGGCTCTTAGCTCCACCCCTAATCACATGATGGTGACACAGGTCCTTTATTCTTGTGCACTGTATGAGGGATTATGGGCGGACTACAACCCCTCGCAAACTCCCGCAGCCTCAGTTCCTATGGATACAGCAGGACTCAGTCTGGCAGTTTGTAGCTGGTTGTGACACAGCTGCACCCCTGTGTGGAGACTCCAATAAATGACACCTCACAAATGTCAACATACATAGCTGGCAGTGCATAGTGACCAACAACATTGAGGCATAGTCCTTCACCGCTATCTTCACATCTCCTGAACGTGATATCATGTCATCTCAAGTTCTAATGCTGCCAACACCATTAGTAGGGGAACTAAAAGGGGCACACGCGGGCACTATTAATTAATTTAAAAGGGCACTTTTACTCCTCCATCTGGGTTTTCTTTGTAAATGTCAGTCAGCCTGGGAACGCAGGTTTGTGCAGCCAATCACAGACCTCAGTGGTCAATGAAATCCGTCATTGGCTGCAGCAACCTGCGACGACCCATCAACAGGCTGACTGCTGCCTGTAAACAGAGCGATGGCAGCAGGAGGAGCAGAGAGCAGCACTGGAGATGCAGGACAGGGGAGTAGGAGTTATTTTACTATTGTTTTTTTTTTTGCATGGGCAGCAGGAAAAAAACCCCAAAAGACGGAAAACCCCTTTGAATGGTACTAAGTTGTGGAAACTAGTTTAGAGGTATGTGGTCATTTACTAGCAGCCCTGTGTGTATACTCAATGTAATAAGTTGTATGATCTGTGTTTAGACGTCATTTATGTTTCCATCTCTGATTACAGCTCACACACTAACTTGGGGTCTACAGGAGTAGATATAGGGGGCTAGTGCTGGAGTATGGGCGAGAGCGCCAATATAAGGTGGTAACGCTGCCTACAGCAGCAGTTCAGGAGTTATTCTTGCTGCTTCTGCCTTGGTGCAGTCGGCAGGATGCTGGCATCTGTGGTGGCGGAGGGCAGCAAACCTCAAATGTGCCCGAATGCCCAAGGACGGCCAATGAAAAAGTGAAGGGGTATGTAAGGAGACAGCACTGCTGGGCTGTACCTTGCAGCCACTCTGGAGCTGCTCTGTCACCGGGGCACCATAAATAATGTCACTCACCTGCTTCACAAGCCGCACCACCAGCATTTGTCCTGCCATCTCCCCTGACATGTTCATTTTAGTAAATACTTGCAAATAACAATGGGGACATCTTTTCTTAGAATTTACCATAGAGTAGTGCTGCCCCTCTGTTATTCTTCCGAGAAACTGGGCATTACCATTCCCACTGACAAAGGACTGACAATCAGCACTGGCAGCACTGATTGGGCAGTGTCAGGATGTGCAGGGACACGCCCCCAACTAGTAACACCCACATATCAATGTATTCATACATTTCCAGGAGGAATTGCAGAGGAACAACACAACACAGAATTGCTCCAGAATTGTTATTTCATGTGGAATACAAGTATACACTAAAACAGACATGTCAGGAGAGCCGACGAGGCCTCTCTCATTCTTTCCCCAAAGGAAGGAAAGGCCGACCACGACTATCCAGCTATCTTAACCATTTGACGCTCTTGGGCGTACATATACACCCTACAGTATTGGGGTTTGTATGGAGAGGGATCAGGAAGTGATCCCGCTACACACAGGGCTGGTGCTAGCTGTTCCTGACCGCTGCCAGCAACCACGTGATCAGGCTCACCGTAGCTGTTAACCCTTTAAATGCCACAGTCAATTCTGACAGCAGCATTTAAATGCCTCATCAAAGTTCGTAGATCCTGAATGGCCCCCCGTGTTTGCCCACCATGGCAGCTGGGGATAAAAAATGTATGGTGGGCAAAAGTTGGCAGCAGAAAATATAAATATATATATTTTTAAATATGTTTTATGTTTAAAAATACTCCAGCAAAAAAACCTATAAGTTTGGTATGGTGGTAATCGCACTGACCCGTAGAAGAAAGTCATCAGGTCATTTTTGCCACCGCATGCACACCATAAAAACAATAGCCCCACAAAGAGGGTAAAATTGCATTTTTTCCCATTTCACTCCACTTGGAAATTTTTCATTTCATCATATGGTACAATTGTGAAAAATACCATTAAGGGCTTATTCAGACAGGTGTATATCGGTCGGTTTTAACGCCCGGCCAATATACGCTGTCCTTCTCTGCAAGTGGAGGAGGCGGGCCGGGCTGGGAGCAGTGCACTGAGCTCCCGTCCTCTCTCCGCCCCTCGCCACTGCTTGCAATAGAAGGGGTGGGACATGGGGGGAGCTAAGCACCACTCTGGCCCGCCCACTCCTATTGCTGGCTGGTGACAAGGGGCAGGGAGGGGGGGGGGTGGAAGCTAAGCTCCGCCCCATCCACTTCCATTGAAAAACAGCCAAAAGGGAGGAGAGAGAGGCAAAGAGCCGATGAGGGGGAGGGAAAGGGGGACTGCTCAGAAAGAAGCTGTGAGAGCGCCGGCCAGTATACGCTCGTGTAAATAAGCCCTAAATCCCATAAAAAAGAAGCCATCAGACAGCTACAAACAAAAATCAGATAAGCGCCTCGTTAAAAGACAAACAGCAGCCAATAATGAATAGCAAAGGTGAATGAATGGTGTGCACCCACCTGGGGCTTGGTGGACTTCCCTGGTTAGAGAAACCACCGGCACCAGGGGCGTAACTATAGGGGATGCGGTTGCACCCGGGCCCAGGAGCCTTAGGGGGCCCATAAGGCCCCTCTTCTCCATATAAGGAGCCCGGTACTATGAATAAAGCATTATAGTTGGGGGCCCTGTTACAGGTTTTGCATTGGGGCCCGGGAGCTTCAAGTTATGTCTCTGACCGACACCCACATCCACGATCTCCTTCAGCATGTATCTCTAACTCCCCATCCAGCTCCCTGGAGAGTCGTCATGGGGAATACACCCACTGAGGGTTGAAGTAAAGTCGATCAAAAGAAAAAAGATCCCCGCACTCCGGAGTTCCGAGAAAGCAGCCCTATATCTGTATCACATGAGTTAAAGGGATTTAATGCAACCAGTTTGAGCAGTCTTCATTCGCCTTTCTCAAGCATCAGACAGCTGATGGAAAAATAAAAGTTTGGATTTTTTTTAAAGTGGGGAGAAAAAAAGGGACATAAAAAAATAAAAAGCTGCAACCTTAAAGGGTTAAAATTCTATTTCCCAGCTGTAGTGCATGCTGGGAGTGATAGTTCCACCGCAGCCAGAGAGGCCTACGGTGGGGAAAACTGCCCTAAATGTTATGTTATTATATCAGCCAATCAGAATTCGGCTTTCTTAACCTAAAGTGAATCAGAAGATGGAAGACTGACTCTTATTGGTTGACTCTTTATGACTGAGAGGTTTCCCTTATATGAAGCCTATAGAGTATCCCACACACCAAGGATCAGGCCGACAAACCATGAAAATACATTTTATTACTCATCTCATACAATGAATGCTTACATGTAATATAGTGGATCTACACATAGAAAAGAACGGATCGCTGCAATAACACCGTACAACCACATCACCGCCATATGGCAGCGCAGAGTCAGTGACGTCTGACAGGCCACCAACATTAACACTGTGCCAAGTTAGAAAGTTATTCCCTCTCCTGTAGAACTTTATGATGGGTGGGGTCTGACTGCTGGGACCCCCGCGATCCTGAGAGCCCCAGTTGATACCTGAGTGAATGGATTAAAGGCCGTGGGGGTGTGCGGTCGTTCCATTCATGTCAATGACAGCACAGGACATTGCCGAAGCCCTCCAAGATATCGCCAATGCAGTTATTGAAGTGAATGGAGCAGCCTGCGCGATCTCTGCTTCATGCCCTCAGGAACCGACCGGAAACCCCATTTTTGGCTGGACAATCGGTTGATGGATGGGTATACCAAGCGGTAGACTTGAAATAGGTCATTAATTTTAAAAAAAGTCAGGAATACCGCTTTAAGCCCCGCCTCCAAAAAACCTCACTTGGGGCAGATTTACATAAATCCCATCCCCTTTAAGGGAAAATCCTGATAAGAGCAGTATGTTGGGAGCCAGGATAATGCCATCTGCCACGGCCTCTATTCAACCCCCAGCAGGTTTGAAGCTGTGACTTCAGTGAATTGGGCTCCTTAACTTCGGTGCCGCTAGCCTGCTTGTAGACAGTTTCCAGGTAGCATCGCAACGTGTGGACTGAGGTTTCCTAATGAATTGCCAGACCCTTTATAAGAGCACTTTGTAATTCCGGTCATAATATTGTGAAACAGAAGTGATAGATGAAACCATCCACGAAAGGAAATGACATAATAATGGCGAAGTAATGGGCCGTTATCCCAAACCCGGTCCATTCGGTGCGAGAAAGTGAGGACTTTCCGGTAATGTGTGGGTTGGCTCTTTAAAGGATAAATCCAGTCAAAATGCCTTCCTGGTACAGATGTAGCAAAGTTTAACTCGATACTTAAGGCGTTAAGATAACTTTTTGTGCCGCAGTTTATTTACCCTTTCAATTGATTTTCAATAGCTTTTTGTTTTAAGACTAGTAATTATTAGGAAATGATAGTACCAGTGTTTCTGGGGGCGCAGTGCGCCACTTACTGATATAATAGAGTGAAAACGATTGGAGTTGTAAGAACACGGCTGCTGTTTTAAGGCCTGTGATGACATTACACTTCTAGGGTGTTTGATAAATAATAGATAGCTCTGCTACATGCACGTCACACACATACATTTCTGCTACATGCACATCATACACACAGCTCTGCTACATGCACGACACACACATACACAGCTCTGCTACATGGATGTCACACACACAGATGTGTACATCACACAAACATATAGCTCTGCTACATACATTTTTCATCCCATACAACAGGGATTCACAACCAGCACTGCAGAGTCCTGCACACACTGATCACTCCCTGGTCATGTGACCCCAGACTCCTCCCACGCAGGTGCCTAATCACATGATGGTGACATCATCACAGGTCCTGTAAGCACATGGCTGGTGTCAGGCTCTGCATGTTTTAGGACCTGTGATGACGTCACAGTCATGTGATCAGGGGCGCAGCTCAGACCCCCTGTGACTGATCCCATGACAGTGGCATCTTCACATGTAACTCACACAGTCACTCATTTACAGACAGGTGGTCATTAGTATTCCATAGCAACTGAGGCCGCGGGAGTTTGTATGGGATGTAGTCCACCCATAATCTGCACAGGGACGATGGACCTGTGATGACCTCACAGTCATGTGATCAAGGGTGGAGCATGTAACTCACTCACGGACGGACAGGTGGTCATTAGTATTTTGATAAGAGTAGCTTTTTAAAGGCTTATTAGCAAGTCCATCGCCTTTTTTGACTACTAACACAATATACTTGTGGGGCATCCTGAGGAACGCAGCAGGACCTTTTGTTTCAATCTGGCTCCCATCTCCAGATATCTCTGAAGAAATTGTGTGTGCGCCGTATGCTATTAAGCTGTGGAACGTCTGATGGGCAGTCTATCTCTGCCAGCGGTTCGGACTCTCTACCCGCCTATTCAACTAAAAACCTCCTTGCTGAGTGACACTTCCAGCATGCGTTCCACCTTCAAAGCACTTGCGCCACACTCGTCAATTAGGCGCATGTGTTCCGGCTCCGTCTTGTGCCGGTATAGCATCATGCGCATGCACGTTTATCAGCGCGGCTCAAGCGCCTTTAAGGTGGCACTCATAAGGTCTCCAGCAGGCAGAGCTGGAGACATCATTCAGCAAAGAAGGAGCCATGTCTTAGGTGACTAGGCAGGGAGAGAGCCCAGACTGCTGGCGGGAGGGGGTGAGACGGGGACTGTCCATCCGACAATTCACAGCTTATTTGCATGCGGCATATTAACCATTTCTTGGGTGATATCTCAAGATGGAACAAAATAAAGGTATAACTGCACTGATCAGGATGTCCCACATGTCAAAGTATACTGCGTCTCTAGGTGAAAAAGAAGATGACAGACTTCCCTTAAGATAAGCTAACTAGTCACAGAAAGTTACCAAGTCAAGTTCAACTTTGCTACGTGTCCTTAATAGATACATATGAGAAAATCACACTGATCAAATCTGTGCTCCTTAGTGACCACCTTGAATAATACCCTTCAGGTCTAATTGCTACTACAACAACCTCCAATTTGCCATATGGCATCCGTAGACGTCTATGGGGCTCCCTGTTCCTCCGAATGGCTCCTTTTTCTGTAAAGTTCATATTTGCCATTTTCTATCAGGCACCCTATATTCTAGGCTATAGAAACAACATGGAATATCTCCATAATGTAGGGAATATATAGGGTTGCCTGGTCAAGGTAAAAGGGGTAAGGTTAGAGGGTGTGATTAGGGGCATAATGTATCATGACCTATATTGTTACCTTAATTATTCTAGCGGCCGCAACTAGTAACTGTGCCCCCAGTAGTGGTTACAATAGTAATAGTGCCTCCAGTTGTGCCCCTATACTTATAGTGCCTCCAGTTGTGCCCCAACAGTTATAGTGCCCCCAATACTGGCACCAATAGTTATAGTGCCTCTAGCTGTGCCCCAATACTATTAGTACCCCCAATACTGGCCCAAATAGTTATAGTGCCCCCAGTAGTAATAGTTACTCCGTTAGTGGCCTCAAAAGTAATAGGGCCCCTCGTGTTTCCTCCACACCCTGAACCTATACACGCCATAACCAGAGCTATGAACCTTGAACCCCCCCCCCCCCCTCCCTCCCCGGGCGTCTGCCACGCGTACAGGATGTGCAGGATTACGGCTCTTATTATGGTGGCCAGATGGGATCTAAAGACATAGAGAGCAGGTGAGTGAAGTACTAGATACTGCGGGGTTGTTTCCCGGCTCTTAGCTAACAAATTTTACTGGCCATTAATAAAAAAGAACTACCGACCCAGCTTATGGACATAATTACTGGCCGGGCCGGTGAGTAACTAGCCATATAGTGGCACACAATGCATGTGGCTTCCTAGCAGGGACCCCATGTGCCTCCATACAGGCTCCGCTGACCTGTGGCCATTGTGCACAGCAGAACATAAAGCAACCCAGCATTAAACCCATTTATTCAGACATTTACATAAATCAGAGAATTTCTTACCAATAATTTTCTTACACCCGCACCCAACCGTATATACAGTAATTAATGGGAACGAGAGGGCCAACATCGCCGCAGACCTATCTATGGCCTTATTATTTGCCCTAGAAAAAAAGAAATGCAATAAAAAAATCCAATAATGTCATATATTCCAGTAATTAGTTTTTCTTAGCATCTACTTTCACCTGCCTGCAAGCAAAGTCTCCTTCTGAGATTTCCGCTTTAAGGTACGGTTATTGCAGAGTGTCACCAACATGGAATGTTAGACGTTTGCCTTCCGGGTGTCCTACAAACAAGTTATTGTAAATCCTGACATCCACACCATCTACCACCTTCTACCTAGTGATGGCATGACGCCCTTTTATGAGCTCCATGGGCTCAAACGTCAGACTCTTCTCCCTTCCATAGTCCAAGAACAGTCCAAACCAACAGCATTTTCACACATTCAACGATGGACGGTCCGTCATCATATTTTGGCCGCACAGCGTCCATGGCTAAACATATTGGCTTTTTGAGTACAAACTCGATGTCTTCCTCGACACGGCCCCTCGAGTCACGTGGGACGCAGCCGATTTTGGGGGTAGAGAATAGGTGTACTTCCTCGTTGTAGAGCAACACGAGCAACAAAAAATGCCCCCACCGGCCACTAGACAGAAAGCTGTTGCCCAACCGATGTAGAGAGCTTCGCCAAGCTCCCTCTTCTGAGCCGCGTTGACCAAAGGGTTGTAGAAATCTCTGATGATCTGGTTGGCCGTCCAACAAACTGGAATCAATACAAGGATACCGGACAGGATGAAACAGATTCCCGCCACCAGGAGTATGAGCCTTTTGGATTTCTCATTGTCTTCCGAACAGTTGGTGCATTTCATGCCAATGATGGCAACGAGGAAAGCCAGAAAAGACAAAATCACCGCAATGCACATCAGCGCTCTACCTGCTTGCAAATCCGGTGTCAGCGCCAGCAAAGAGTCGTACATTTTACACTGCATCCGTATGTTGGCTTGCCGGAAGCAGTTCATCCATAGACCTTCCCAAAGGCTCTCGAACACTACGATGTTGTTCTCAATAAAAGCCGTCACCTTCCATTGCGGCATGCCCGTCACTGCGCAGGTGCCAATAACGCCAATGCATCCTAGTGCCAGTCCGGCTATTTGCACAGCACCTATATCCATGATGTTTTTGCAGTGACTGTGCAGCCCAAGATGCTGGATGACAGGTCTCAGGTGCTTGAGAAGGAACACAAGGAACTCTCCACGGAGAAGCGCTGCAGATCACGTCTCAGCCACCTGCTGCCAGCGACAACCCAGCAGAGACTGGCTGGAATTTTATGTACTGAACTGTTTCTAAAATTGAAATACCACCAAGTGGAGCAAAAATACCTGTTTATCAGGTTGAGCAAGTTTACTGGCCAATGACATGATAGCTGGAAGGGGAGGGGTCAGGATTCTTCATCTCGATAACTGTTACCTCTCCGCTCGTACCTGCTTCTTCTCATGTGCTACATCCCCACAGCTGAGCGAGCGGGCGAGTCTGCTGAAGGGCAATCTAGGGCGCTCACATGCACAATTCATCCACCGCCTGTAGAAACAGTCACTATTTCCCGTGCATGGACCTCTTCCAAAAACCTTCAGCCGTACTATAAAAGAGAAAAAGGAGACGGTGCTAAGCTGACACCGGGGAACAGGTCACCGAGCCCGAGAAACCACATTCTTTGGTGTTGCATTGACTTAAATGGACAAATCGGAGAGTTTTGAAGAATAACAAACCCACTTAAAAACAAAAACAGTAAAAAGAAAAAAGTGTCTTAAGTGAAAAGGAAGCGATAAGAGGGCAAATGTGACACAGCAAAGGATCAATGTAAATAGAGGAAATGTGAAATATACTAATCCGTAGAGGAATTCCAGCCTTCAACAACAATGAGGCTCAGAGAGGGGCTCTTACTTCCCCCTTTTCTTCCCAAACAATTAAAAGTGTTTTCCAGGACAAAGGTAGTTATGACTTATCCTTAACTCAAGTTAGGTCATCAATATCAGAACGTGGGGTCAGACACCCAGCGCTCCTGGCAATCAGCTGCTGTTTTCCGAGTCATTATGCTATTCCTTGGTGCAACAGATTCCCAGAAACATAGCGTTGTACACTATGCAGTGGCCGTGAATGGTACTGCAGGCTCAATACCAATCACATCACTCAACGGCTCCAGGCCTTAGTGTAGTGGCTCCAAAAACATATTTGATTTGGAGGGGTGCCAGGTGTCAGGATCCCATAAGCCTCTTATTGATGACCTATCATAAGCACTGGATTCCCAGTAGAAGCTTAAGAGTAGGTCCTGTAAAGTTTCCTGGCCCTGGACCATCAGGGAATTATGGCATTAACTACTTCACAGTTTTAGATTTCCAGGGACTTAAAGGGGTTTTCCAGCATCTGTACACCCTGAGTTCCCTTCATATGTATACCCTGTGGAATCAAGACCCGGGTTCCTTTCTTCACTTGGCTTCGCACCGTTTGATCCTGCCATATTTGGAATACGTGAGTGCTGCTTGTGTAAACCATATTCTATGACTGAGTTCCCCATGTAAATGAAGCAGCAGTGTGCAGAATTGGAAGATCCTCGCATGGATTCTCCCCATTGAAATGAGGTTAATTCGTATGTAAATCTGGAGCATCAAATGGAAATCCACGGCATCCTCACAGATTTCTGATAGAGTTCCATTGTCTGAACACAGCCCAACATTTCTCTACAGCCCGTTGTTCTTCTACATACACTGACACATTTTGGTTTTCAGGGGTTTAGCTCTTTTAATTGGATGTTTCCATGGTTACTGAAATACAATCATATGCATTTCATACGTTTTTAAGCTTTAACTGACAAATTTTTACGTGTGCTGCTGGGATCTGTAGTTCTAAGCTTCCTAGCAGCACAGACCTCACAGGGCTAATTGATTGAGCTGGCTGGGTGTGGTACTTATTAATAATAATAATAATCTTTATTTGTATGGCGCCAATTTATTCCGCAGCGCTTTCAGGCACGGATAAATGCAAAACAATACAACAATTACAATGTGAGGTACATTGGGTTTGACACAAATTGGTTGGGGGTGGTACAGGAGGTGCAGGGGTTGGGGGGGAGCAAGGCATGGGGAACATAGGCAATAGGGAATTTCATGTGCAGATCAATAATTAGAAGGCAAGCGGAGTGGGGCGCCATAGGCAGGGGCGAGGGACTAGGCCGGAGATTTGGTAGGCTTCCCTGAAGAGGTGCGTTTTTAAGGCACGTCTGAAATTTCGTGCATTGGGAATTGTCCGGATGCCTTGGGGTAGAGCATTCCAGAGGATGGATGCTGCTCTGGTGAAGTCCTGGAGGCGAGCATGTGAGGTTGGTATTACAGGGGTGTTTAGTCTGAGTGTGTTAGCCGATCGGAGTGAGCGGGCTGGGTGGTATACTGACAGGAGGGAGGTGATGTATGGTGGCGCAGCGCCATGCAGAGCTTTGTGAGTGAGGTAGAGGAGTTTAAATTTAGTTCTGCAGTGGATGGGCAGCCAATGCAGCGACTGGCATAATGCAGAGGCGTCTGAATAACGACTGGATAGAAAAATGAGTCTAGCTGCTGCGTTTAGTATGGATTGGAGCGGAGCGAGTCTAGTGCGGGGGAGGCCAATGAGTAGCGAGTTGCAGTAGTCAAGCCGGGAGTGGATGAGGGCAACCACGAGCGTCTTTAGCGTGTCCGTGGTTAGGAACGGACGTATTTTAGCAATATTTCTGAGGTGCATGTAGCATGTTTGGGACAGAGATTGGGACTGGGGGCACCTTACCTTAATTATAGCTCGCTTACCTATAACCAAAAAACATACCAAACAACTTCTTGGTGAAAACGTGGGTTGGCCACAGCTTTATTAAATAATTCAAACATATAATTTTAACTTTACTATTTAATTTTAACTTTACTAACTTTATCTGACTCTAACCTCCCATGCCTAATTGAACTATTGTTAATACTGTAACGGCCCAGAGGACGTTCGTAAGCCCCTATCCATGGGCCTGTAAACCTTCCTTTGCGCCGTAGCCCGCATGGGAAGCTCCCGGCCACACGGCATGCGCCGTACGCCTATGGCACATACCGCCCCCCCCCCCCCCCCCCCCCCGCCAACCCTCTCCAGCGCCATCTCCACCCCGTCCTGCAGTCCGGACAAAAAGGTGTCCAATCCCACCTCATTGAGGTGTACGCCGTCCATCCTCAAAGCACCTTTTTCCTTATCTTCCAGCTCCCAGTGGCGGACTGCCACTCCACCCAGCGATTGCACGAACCTTGACATGCGTAAATTTATAACTTTCCTTACTCGTTCGATGGCGTCCATATCCCTGGCACCTCTCCAAAATCTCCGAGCCACTATATCCGACCAGACTAAGGTGCAATCATTAAAGCAGTCCCGGAAACGAAGCAAGTCCTGCTTCATGAGTACCAACAAATCGTTCATTTTTGTGATGCCTAAGTCGTTCCCCCCGGCATGAACGACCAGTATAACTTTCCGGGGGGTCCACTTGCTTATCCTTAGCACCAATTGTAACAGACGGGGCCATTGCAGCCCCCGCACTCCAACCCAATTTACCAGTGCTCCGCTCAGACCCAGGTTCCTTCCCATGGGTCGTGTTGCCGCTCTCTTCTCGGCCCAATATATGAACGAGTGTCCCAGGATCCACACATGCCATGGTTCGTGCGCTGCAATAAAGAAATGATATAGAAAAAACAAAACCCTAATGTATCCGAAACTTATATACCGGGAATTGCTATTGTCCGAAAACCAAATATGGCCGGCATCTCAATCCACAACCAACGCCCCTTCAACAACCCGATCTGGCCTGACATACGATTTATAGGCCTGGGATTTCCATCTTCCCAACTTTTTCAAACCGTCCTCTGACATGCCGTGCGCTTCCGCAGTCGTAGCAGCCCCGATCCTGAAGGAATGGGTTCCAAATTCCGTCGGATTCAGTCCCAACTCCTTCAACGCCGAACGCAAAACCGCCGAAAACTGGAAACGGGTAAGCGGTGCCCCCGATGCATGGGCCAAAAATGTGCAGACAGCCGGGCGCCTAGCGATAAAAAGTCTCAATATGCCCACCGGGCACCATCTGTCCTCCGAACTGTTAATGGTCAGCCAGTCGCCTCTACCATACAAGTCCGTCTTTGACTTCCTGACACAAACTTTGACAGATGACCCAGTGGCAATCACATCCTTTTGTCCTAAACCCCCGGGTTTTGCTTTGCTTGCCGGGACCAGCTCGCCGATGCGCAGCGCCGCGAAAAAAGCGAGCGAAAATGCTGATCTGAACAACAACACCTCGAATGCATCCGAGCACACTCTTTCCAACGCCGACAATAGCCTTACTAACAATTTTTGCGTAATGGGTCGCCGTGTGTCCGCAATTACCTTTTCCTTTCTCCAACCCCGAATAATCTGTTGGAACACGAAATCTTTCGTCACCTCCGCCACACCGTGTAACTTTAAGAGGAAAGCGACCCCGGCAAGATGTTTTTTAGCCACACACACGGACGACCTGTTATCCCGCAATCTCGCCAACATGTCTAACGTTGCCGCCCTCGCTCTTACACCCCCTACCACCGTTCCTCCCACCAATCTCAACCATGTTGCCCAAACCGCATTATAACTTTTCCACGTCGATACAGCCACCGATGACTCCACCAGCCTCAGCAGCTCTCCTCGGCCAGGTTCCACAAGGAAGGCGGGCACCGTACCCCCTCGGCATCCGCCCGTGGGTGCCGCTCCCTGAACCGGTCCATCTGTGAACGAGAGAGTGCGTCAGCCGCTCCGTTGTCACAACCTGGGACATGCTTCGCACGCAAATAAATATTACTTTGCAAACATCGCAATACCACGTGTCTCAACAACGCCAACACCGGCGGGGACGCCGAAGTTTGCTTATTTATGGTTTGCACCACCGCCGCATTGTCAGACCAGAAACAGATATTACGGTCCCGTAACTCTGGTTCCCATACTTCAATAGCCACAACCACCGGAAAAAATTCCAGCAACGTAACATTCTTTGTCCACTTTCTCTCTTTCCATAACCTAGGCCAGGGTTCCCTGCACCAATGGTTATTATAAATCACGCCGAAACCGCCCGATCCCGCCGCATCGGCGAACAAACTGATCGCCGGGCCTTCTACATCCTCCTTGGGGCATACCACATGCCCGTTGAAAGAATGGAGGAAGACCCTCCATATGTGCAGGTCTGCTTTCATTCCTGCTGTCACCCGTACGAAATGATGCGGTTCGCGAACACCCACCGTCGCCAATGATAATCTCCTAGAAAAAACTCGACCCATTGGGATAACCTTGCAAGCGAAGATCAATAAACCCAACAGACTCTGCATCTGACGCAGTGTCGCTTTTTTGCATTGGGCCACGTCCCCCACCACTTGGCGTAGCTTCGCCACTTTTTCTACTGGTAGCCGGAAAACCATATCTACCGAATCAATTTCGATGCCTAAAAAGGTTAAGCACGTGACCGGGCCCGTCGTCTTTTCCGCCGACAGCGGGACCCCCGCTAAACGCATAAGCCTTTGAAAACTCGACAATAAAAAACCGCAATCCCCTGATGTTTCTGAACCGACGAACAAAAAATCGTCCAGGTAATGTATTACCGATGTGATGCCCGTTTCATAACGTACCATCCATTCCAAGAATGAACTAAACAACTCGAAAAAATAACATGAAATGGAGCATCCCATCGGCAAACACATGTCCACGAAAAACCTGTCCTCGATCCTACACCCTAGCAAATGGAAGCAATCCGGGTGGACCGGCAGCAGCCGGAACGCCGATTCTATGTCGGTTTTTGCTAACTGGGCAAATTTGGCCGGCCACCTCACTAAGCGTACCGCGCAGTCGAATGACGTGTAAGCCACGGCTGCCTCTGCCTTCGAAATGCCATCATTTACCGATCCGCCGCTTGGGAACGATAAATGATGGATGAGTCGAAACTTGCCGGATTCCTTTTTAGGCACAAGACCCAACGGGGACACCCGCAAGTTTTCGAATGGAGGGACATCAAATGGCCCGGCCATACGGCCCAGCTCCACCTCCTTCATAACCTTCTCCGTCACTAACTCAATGTCGTCTCTTGCCGACCTTAAGTTAGGGCATAGCGTCGTAATTCGCTGGTCAAGGAAAGGTATTCTGAAGCCTTCCAAAAATCCCGCTCTAAGGATTCTTGCCTCCTGTTTCCTGTGGTATCTGTCTAACCACGGATACAGGAATCGGCTTCTCACCGGCGTTCGCAGGGCCGCCGGCACCACCCACCGCGGGCGTTGCTCTTTGCTTGCGGAAACAGCGCACTGCCGCGTGCTGACCCCCGCATACCGAGCACTCATGCCTAAACTTGCAGGTGGCGTAAAACCTGCAGTGGCCCTCATTGTATAACCAACAAGAGCCGTTTGGTCTAGAGGAGGCCGCGGGCTGCTGGGATGTGCTCCCCGCGGCTGCCCCTGGAAAGGACGCCTTAGCCGGACGCTGCGCTAAAATCAATTGTATCCACACATCAGTGGCCTTGGAGGCCCAACTGATGTGACTTTTACCCGAAATACGACGCCTAAAGTCCTCGTCATAGCGCCACCAGGCCGCACCCCCGTGCAGCCGATAAGCGCTATATATGGTGTTTAAGTACACCATCATCTCTGGACCTTTCGCAGGCTGATGCTGGCACGTAACGTGTACCATTACCATATATGCCTGCAGCCAGTTACCAAAAGTCTTCGCTATTTTAGGCTTCTTGTCAGATCCACGCTCTGAACTCCGCTCCTTATCGACCATTACGTGGTCCGCTGAAAGCAAGGACCATATATCCACATAAACACCACTCTTAATCTTTTCCAGCACGTCATCCGTCAAACCAACCCCCAGCGGGGCGACACCACAATATAACGAATCACCAAATTGCAAACCCGCTGACGGGTCAACATCCGAACCCGCTGCTGAGCTAACACCGGTACTACCCACAAGCGGGCCTGAACCCCCTGGAGCACAGGACACTAAAAGCCCTTCTTTAGGTTCCATCCGGCTCAGCAGCGACCGCAACAAACCAACCACATCACTTCTCTCCGCAACCGCTGCGGGATCCATAACACATTTCAAAACATCGTAAATTTCGGACTCACCAGCTGGACCGACCTCCGGCGTTGCCAAGGGTGATGTCCCCGCTGTACCGCTCCCGCGGCTCCTGACCGATTCGTGTCTGGGCTGCTGATCTGTCGGATACAGCGCCCTTCCTCTGCTTTCGGACTGCGACAAGCCAGGCTGTTCCCGCCTTGAACGACTCTGAGCGTGGTCCCGCCACCGTTGACGTTCCCGGTCCTCACGATAGAGGGATAACTGCGGGTCCGACCGCCGAGGCTGTTCCACAAATCGCTGCGGTTCCTCTAGCCCGCTGCTGGTACTCGATTCGCGCGCCCTAACACTGCCGACGCGTGCCAATCCTGGCTGCTGCGCTTGCTCCCGTTCTAACCGCTCCTGCCTCTCCTGCCTGGCTCGCGCCTTCTGCCTCTGCCTTGCCCCCTGGCCCTGCCTCTTGGAGCTCCTGCGCGGGGGCTGGGGTTGCGGATGGGGGTAATCTGCGTATTCAGCTGGTGGGGCAGTGTATCGGGGGTTAACATAACACCGCCGGTAGGAAACCGTTGGCTCATAAGGGTCATGGTATGTCAAATGGCCCAACTGCTGCGGCCCCGCTACGGCCATACTCTGTGGAGGGGTTAATACGTGTCGGGGGGGCTGTTGCTGAGTGCGACTAATAGGCCTGCTGGCGGGAATGTACTGTCGCCTCCTTGCCCCTTTTCCCAGAACTAAGTGGCCTTCTTCCTCTGAACTGGCTAGTTCCCCTATGGGCTCCCCTAAACTGCTTCCCCCCTCCCTGCTGCTGCCGGACTCACTACTGTAGCTCTCTGGGCTATGTGTTGGGGGGTTGTATGTAGGCCTGCTGGCTGCCTTTTCTTTCCCCTTCCCACTGCCCCTGCCCTCTCTACTCTTGTAGCCTGTGACTAAGCCGCTGCGCACCTCCCGCGCTGCCCTCCCCCCCCCACGTGCTGTGCCGCCATCTTGCGAGGACGAGCGGCCTAACCGCGTGCTTCCCTGCCTCTCTTCGCTCTGCCTGAGCTCACCTGCCGCTGCCGCTGTAGTCCTGCGCCCGGATGCGCGCTCCTGCCGACGTCCAGAGCCTGCCCCAGCTGTTGAAACAAGTCCTCCGCTTCCAGGGTCCCCGAGGACTGCAGACCGTAGAGCCTGTGCTGCCAGTCTCCCTGCCGCGCGCCGAGGTACCGGCGCCCCTCCTCCGCTAGGGCTTCCGGACCCTCTCGGGCAATCACTGACACGGCTGTCCCTTCGTCCTCCTCTCTTCCTCGCTGGGCTCGGGCTGAGCCTTGCCGGCGGCTGCTTCCTTCGCCGCGGCCGACCTCGCGGAGCCTCTCCCTGGATGCCGACGTCTTCTCCTGATGCCTGGCGTTGCTCCTCCTGCCCGGCGGTCGTTGCCTGGACCGTGGATGTCCGGCATGTTGCCAGCAGCTCCTCGAGCCACCGGGTCCCGTCCTTCTTCACTGCTTCTCTGATCATTCCCGGTAAGTCCTCCATAATTGTAATCCACAGGAGTCTTTTCCTCTGGGCTGGCGCTGACACGATCCTCTTCCTCCGCTGCACGCTTCTTCCCCCCGATAGTCCCGCACTCTCTTCGCTTTCGCCGGCCTCTTCTTCCACCCGATAATCCCGCTCTTTTCTCTTTCGCCGGCCTCTTCTTCCACCCGATAGTCCCGCTCCTTCTTCTCTTTCGCTGGCCTCTTCTTCCACCCGATAATCCTGGTCTTCCTCCTCTTCTACCCGGCCGCCTCCTCACTCCGCTCCACCGTTCTTTTCACAATTTCTCAAGTTTGTAATCTGTTTTCTTCTGACGCTCCTTCTCACACGCTAGCTCCAACTCACACTGATTTTTCCCGCTCCCCGCTCCCTTCTCTTCCTGTCTATAGCTCCTCCCCTTCCCCCTAACCGCTCGCTATTCAACCTGCCTATCTCATTCCCGCCCCGCCCCCAGTCCCACGCCGCCTCATTAATCATTTTGCGGCATACAAATATGGGGGTCAAAGAAGAGGTCAGAGTCCAGTGTGACCCCAAGGCATTGGGCATGCCGTCTGGGGGTTATGATGGTGCCAGACACTGGAATGGAGATGTTGAGGGGAGGTCGGTTAGAAGGTGGAAAGACAAGGAGGTCAGTTTTAGAGAGGTTTAGTTTGAGAAAAAGGGAGGACATAGTGTTAGAGACAGCGGACAGACAGTCGGTGATATTTTGGAGGAATGGTTCAGAGATCTCACGAGAGGAGGTGTATAGTTGGATGTCGTCAGCATAGAGATGGTATTGGAGGCCAAATTGGTGGATGGTTTGTCCAATTGGGGCAGTATAGATAGAGAAGAGAAGGGGACCAAGGACCGAGCCCTGGGGGACCCCAACAGTGAGAGGAAGTGGAGCAGAGATAGAACCAGCAAAGGAAACACTGAAAGAGCGGTCAGAGAGGAGGGAATAGAACCAGGAGAGAGCAGTGTCCTTTAGACCAATAGAGCGGAGCATAGTGAGGAGGAGGTTATGGTCGACAGTGTCAAATGCAGCAGACAGGTCAAGGAGGATTAGTAGGAAGTAATCACCTCTCGACTTTGCAGTCATCAGGTCGTTTGTTACTTTTGTAAGGGCAGTTTCGGTCAAGTGTAGAGAGCGGGGGGGGGGGGCTAACCATGCAGCTTTCAGAGATTTCTTTACGAATGCTGTCGATTTTTTTCTTTGAAATAGGCAGCTAGTTCTCCAGCAGTCAGGTCTGTCGCAGGGGCCTGTTCTTTGGGGCTGAGGAGGGAGTGAAAGGTCTCAAAGAGTTGTTTGAGATTGTGGGATAGTGAGGAGACAAGGGAGGTGAAATAAACTTGCTTGGCATGGTGAAGGGCTAGGTTATAAGTTTTAAGCATGAATTTGAAGTGGAGGAAGTCTGCTGGCAGCTTTGACTTTCTCCACAGCCGCTCGGCGCACCTAGAGCACCGCCGTATGAAGCGCGTTTGAGATGTGAGCCAAGGTTTCTGTGGTCTGCGTTTGACAGCTCGAGTCACGGGCGGTGCCGCTTCATCCAGGGCACGACTGAGGGTGGTGTGGTAGTGTTCAGCTGCCAGGTTAGGGCAGCAGAGGAGAGAGATAGGGGATAGGGAGGACTGAATAGTTTCGGCAAACTGTTTAGTGGTACTTCCTGCTAGCTAATCTCCTGAGTTTGTGCTCACATATAAACCCAGCTCCTGGTCAGTCTCTGTCTGGTGTTCAGGGTGAACAGTCATGTATCCTTGTCTGCTGAAGCTTGCTGTGTGACTGTGTCTTGCTGGTTCATGTCCGTTTGTACGTTTATATTCTGTTAGTTTTGTGTTAGCTTGCTGTGTGACCTGCTATCTGTGTCCTGTTGCAGCGTTCTGTGTGAACTCTGTCCGGTTCTGCTGGACTCCTGGTTAGTGTAGGGACTAGCAGTATAACCAGGTGCCGTGAAGTGGCCATGGACCCAAAATGTCAATGTTTTATTATTTTGTTCACCAAGCCACTTAGAAGGTTGGGGGAAGCGACTGCCGGACAGTTGGGGGACTCCTGGAGAAGTTTTAGATCCCATTCTTTATTCATGGCCGCGTTCTGTGAGTGAGCCTGTTCCCTTGGATGAAAAATAACCCCACATATGAACAGTCTTAGGATGCTTTAGGTCGGTCTCACAGGACTGGATTTGAATTGCGGATTCCGTGATTGCCGTCAGTATGGATGATTCACGGGTAAAACGCGGGCATTGAGAGAGACTCTTTATGGTGTCATTCCCTACCTGCGATGTTTCTTCCACACCGATGATAGGCTGTCCATACACATACATCCGCGTGGAAAACCGCATGCGGAATCCAACTCGTTCGTGTGAGCCCAACCTTAGCATGTTGGCATGGACCAGGATTCATGAAGGTGCTCACCTTTTCTTCTCCGGACAATCATTCTTCCAGATGTTCCAAACAGTCTGAAGGGGCTTCATCAGAAATACTATACAGGGATTGGACTGCAGAGGACTGGGGGAAAGTCAGGGGCATAGCTAAACTTGGACCCGGGTTCAAGACATTTAGCTTGGGCGCCCCTCCCTACTGCTCTTGATGGCTGCTGGCCATAGTCTGTCTGAAATATTCCACTGCATTGCTCGGTCTCTTAGCATCTTAAGGTCGCCGCCCATTTTTTTTCATTTTTATTTTTTCTTCCTTACTTTCCGAAAATCATAACTTATTTTTTTATTAATGTAGCTGTCTTGTATTTTTCTGTGGGGCTATTTAATGTACCATTTAATTTAAAAGAAGACTTAAGAAACACATAGGCAAAATTTTACACAAACGTATGCATAGATGGCCGGTGAGGCAGCAGATTATTCTGGCAGCTGTTATACAGACACGTGTCCCGGCCTGACCTCGGGTCTCCTAATTTCAGCTCTGAGCATGATAGGAATCTAAGGTGCTTGGAGTTTAGGTTTGGAAACCCGCGGTCAGGCAGGGACACACATCCGAATAACAGAGGCAGAAAATGTAGCCAGTGTACGCTACTGTGTAACCGGCCATAGGCAGGCTTATTATATATATATATATATATATATACCGTGTTTCCCTGAAAATAAGACCTATCGCAATAACATTCCCTCCCCCAAAAATAACTCCCAGCTACACTACATGAAAAAAAAACAATACTCACCTAGCAGGCGCCGTTCGGGTCCTTTGCGTTGCTCTCTGGCAGTCTTCCATGTAGTCCTAAGCGCTGAGAGAGCATTCTCTTTCTGGTAAGGGGATTTGAATACCCCGCCTCCAGCAAGAGATTGCTGTGGTTGGTTCAGGAACACCGCCTCAGCAAATCAGAGCTGGCGCTCGATGAACTAATCACAGCCATTCAATGATGTCATTAAATGGCTCTGATTGGCTGAGGTGATTGGTTCAGGAATACCACCTCAGCCAATCAGAGCTGGCTCTTGATGAACCAATTACAGCGATTCAATTATGTCATTTAATGGCTCTGATTGGCTGAGGTGATTGATTGGTTCAGGAATGCCGCCTCAGCCAATCAGAGCTGGCGCTCAAGTTTGACCTAGTCTATCCTGCAGTTGTCTGTCGGGCTATGTGCTTGAAGCAGGGAGTCTGAGGAGTCCGGCCATGCTGTGCAGGAAGTCTCATAGCCGACAGACACAGATGAAGGACAGACTTAGTGAAGAAGTGACAGTGAATTTCAATGTACGGAGGTGTGTGGGTGCCGAGGGGTGGGAGCTCAAGAAACAGAAGTGGCTTCAGCTGGACAGAGGTTCATCCATGCAGGTGGCGGGGTGGTTAGGGCACTGCAGCTACTGTGGCAATGGGGGCCTCTGGGCCCCCCTGGCTTAGGTGCCTGGTCATAATTGCAACTCCTGTAACCCCTATAGCCATACCACTGAGTAAAGTTATTTTCTTTAATGAAGTCCCTTAAAGGGGTTGTCTCGCGAAAGCAAGTGGGGTTAAGCACTTCTGTATGGCCATATTAATGCACTTTGTAATATACATCGTGCATTAAATATGAGCCATACAGAAGTTATTCACTTACCTGCTCCGTTGCTGGCGTCCCCGTTGCCATGGCTCCGTCTAACTTCGGTGTCTTCTTGCTTTTTTAGACGCGCTTGCGCAGATCTATCTTCTCCATTCGGCTCGTCTCGGCATCACCGGCATTTTGGCTCCGCCCCCTTGTACGCGTCATCGCAAAGCTCCGCCCCCGTCACATGTGCCGATTCCAGCCTCTGATTGGCTGGAATCGGCACATGTGACGGGGGCGGAGCTTTGCGATGACGCGTACAAGGGGGCGGAGCCAAAATGCCGGTGATGCCGAGACGAGCCGAATGGAGAAGATAGATCTGCGCAAGCGCGTCTAAAAAAGCAAGAAGACACCGAAGTTAGACGGAGCCATGGCAACGGGGACGCCAGCAACGGAGCAGGTAAGTGAATAACTTCTGTATGGCTCATATTTAATGCACGATGTATATTACAAAGTGCATTAATATGGCCATACAGAAGTGCTTAACCCCACTTGCTTTCGCGAGACAACCCCTTTAAGACTGTTTAGAACATTTGGAGGAATGAGGAGGTCTTGAAAAAAAAGGATCAACACTGTAAATATGGAGTTTTTGCCTAAACATGATGCATTTGTCAATAAAAGTGTAGAAACTGATTAAATTATTGTAATCGTACTTCGGTAACCATAGAAACAATTGACTAAAAGCTCTAAAAATACTAAAGCACCAAACTGTGTGAAAAGCAAAATTTGTGTCAGTCTCAAAAGTTTTGGCCACAACTGTGAAAATCTTTCAGTTTGGAGCCGAATTTATCGGAACACATCAGCGTTAATACCCGCAGCGCCGTCGCAGCTACACAAGTAGGACATGATTTGTCATCTAAACTGAGGTCACCGAGCGTGCGCTAAAGATGTCCTATTACTTGTATGAGACCGGTCTTCTCAGGGGAGAATCTTTATCTCAGAGGTGACCTTTGGTTGCTGAACGTCTCTGTATGTCTTCCAGATGTGAGTCGTCCCCGAAGGCCACAAACTCTGCCTAAATGTCTTGCATTTCAAAGCTATCACTAATGCTGTTACCTCTTTGCTGTTAGTTTCAGAACTTCCTTCCAACGCCCACCTCTGGTGCACTCTATTCACATCAGCCCCTCTCTCCTGTCCTCACCTATGCACAACTCGCATGGACTCTTTACTTTCTTACTAAGCCTCAAACCCCCTAATGCCACTGACAAACATAACAGTCGCCCTCAAAAATCTCCTAACCATCTGCTTACCATCGCTATCCTGCTGCTACTAGCAGGGGGGGAATATCTCTCCCAATCCTGGCCCACCCTCCACTGCTCCTAGCTATCACCCCCTACCGGACTCACTTAGACACCCCTCAAGCCCAACTACTGGCCCATGCATACCCTCCGCTGACTCCTTTAAATGTGCGCTCTAGAACTGCCAGTCAGCATGTAATAAACTCCCCACCATCCACAACTTTTTTACTGTTAATCACTAAACCTGCTAGCTCTCACAGAAACGTGGATACAGCAGTCTGACACTGCCTACCCTGCTGCACTGTCTTATAACGGCCTGCAGTTCTCCCATACCCCAAGACAGGCGTTTTTAAGGAATAGGAGCTCTTCTCTCCCTGAAATGTACCTATCAGGTCATCACCCTCGTACCCTCACTCACTTTTCCAGCGTTTGAGGTACATGACCTATGACTTTTCCGTCCACTGTCCATGCAAGTAGCAGTCATCTACCGCCCCTAGGTGCTCCTTGCCTGTTTCTGGCTCCCCGACTTCCTATCCTGCGAAATCCCAACCCTCATCTTAGGTGATTTTAACATCCCCACTAATGACCCCAACTCCCCATCTGCCTCTCAGCTTCTTTCGCTCACCTCCTCCCTTGGCCTCTCACAACTCACAGCCTCTCCCACTCACATTGATGGCAATACTCTGGATCTGATCTTCCTCCGTCTCTGCTCTGCTTCCCACTTCACTAACTCCCCTCTCCCGCTCTCAGATCATAACCTCCTCTCTTTATCTGTCAAGCTTCCTAGTATCTCCCCAGCCTCTCCTACCTACTGTACTTTCAGGAGTACTTTGCTGAATCCCTACAGTCCTCTCTGTCCCCTGTCTCTCTCCTCTCCTGTCCCAACCTGGCGGCTGCACACTACAACACCGCTCTCAAACATGCCCTGGATGAAGCGGCAACCCCCGTGAACCAAGCCACTCATGCCTCAAACGCGCTAGTGGTGCTCTAGAAGTGCTGAATGAATTTGGAGAAAGTCACAAATCTCCGCAGACTTTCTCCATTACAAATTCATGCTCAGAACCTACAACCTCGCCCTCCACCATACCCAACAAGTCTACTTCACCTCTCTCATCTCCTCACTATCTCACAACCCTAAACGGCTCTTTGATACTTTTCACTCCCTTCTCAGCCCTAAACCGCAGCCCCCAGTGATGGATCTCAGTGCCAAAGAACTAGCTGCTTACTTCAAAAAGAAAATCGACGACATCTGGCAGGAAATAATCTCCCAATCCCAGACTACCCCGACCCTAGTCTCATCACTACTGCATCTAGCTCCTGCTCACTGTCTGTACTCAGACCAACGACAGAGGAAGAAGTCTTCAGATTGCTTTCCGCTTCTTGCCCCACCAATTGCGCTAGCGACCCTCTCTCCTCACACCTCCTCCGGTCCCTTTCCCCTCACACCTCCCCAGTCCCTCTCCCCAGTGGTCATCTTCCATCTTCCACCTCACCACTATATTCAACCTCTCTCTGACCTCTGGCATCTTCCCCTCTTCATTCAAACATGCCATCATATCCCCATTGCTAAAGAAACCGACTCTTGACTTGACTGATGCTGACAACTGCTGACCCATCTCTAATCTCCCCTTCATCTCCAAACTATTAAAACACCTGGTCTACTCCCACCTTATAAGCTATCTATCAGAAAACTCTCTTCTCGACCCCCTACAGTCCGGCCTCCGCCCCTTACACTCGACAGAAACCGCCCTTACAAAGGTGTCAAACGACCTTCTGACAGCCAAATTGAGGGGAGACTACTCCCTACTGATCCTCCTCGACCTTCTTTGCAGCATTTGACACTGTTGACCACAAACTCCTCCTCAGCATGCTTCGCTCCATTGGCCTAAAGGACACCGCCCTCTCCTGGTTCTCCTTGTACCTTTCTGACCAATCATTCAGTGTCTCTTTTGCTGGCTCTACCTTCCCTACTCGTCCCCTTGCTGTTGGGGTCCCCCAGGGCTCGGTCCTCGGCCCACTCCTCTTCTTCATCTACAGAGCCCCCACTGGACAGACCATCAGGAGATTTGGTTTCCAGTACTATCCTGTGACATCTCTGCACCTTTCCTTCAGAACGCCACCGACTCTCTGTCCACTGTCTCTAACACTATGTCCTCTCTGTACCTAAAACTGAACCTCTTAAAAACTGACCTTCTCCTGTTTCCGCCCTCATCCTGACATCTCCATCTCAGTGTGTGGCACCATAACTCCCAGCATGCCCGCTGCCTTGTGGTTATATGCCATTCTGATCTCTCCTTTACCCCCTATATCCAATCTCTGGCCCGAACATGTCAGCTGCACCTCAAGAACATCGCAAGAATCTGCCCTTTTCTCACTGTGGACACGCTGAAAACGCTTACTGTTGCCCTCATCCACTCTCGGCTCGATTATTGCAACTTGCTGCTGATCGGCCTCCCCTGCACCAGACTCTACCCTCTCCAATCCATCCTGAATGCGGCAGCCAGGCTCATCTTTCTGTCCAGCCGCTACTCGGACGCCTCTGCCCGGTGCCCGTCACTGCACTGGCTGCCTGTTAAATACAGAATTCAATTTAAACTCGCTACGTTCATCCACAAAGCCCTCCACAGTGCAGCGCCCCCCTATATTGCCTCCCTAATCTCAATCTACCACTCAGCCTGTGATCTCCGCTCCGCTAATGAAATCAGACTGAGTGCCCCTTTAATTCAAACCTCTCATTCCTGCCTCCAAGACTTCTCCAGAGCAGCACCAGTCCTCTGGAATGCGCTACCCAAACTATCCGGGCAATCCAGGACTCACAAAACTTTGGGCGTGCTCTAAAAATGCACCTCCTAAGAGAGGCATACCACATTTCCTCTGTACTCCGCCTGCTAACATGTTCCCTAACCTACTGACTGCAATCCCTGCTAGCCGCTATCAATCCCCCCCCCCCCCCCCCCGCAGTCATACCGATTCAGCCACCACACAGCTTAAGTCTGACCATTGTTATGTGTATAGCATCCCTCACTCTCCACCTCGCCATACAGTGCACATCTCCAGCCCCCTTACCTTCTGTATCACCACATTATCTGTAGTATATAAGCTCGTTGGAGCCCCGCACCCCTACTGTCTCTGTCAGCTGATTACTACATGTAACCAGGGTTTTTGTATTTTTTGTGCTTTTGTCTTTCTGTATCCCCCCCCTGTTTTTGTAAGCGCTGCGGAATATGTTGACGCTATATAAATAAAGATTATTATTACTGTCCCATAACCATGATACTCACAGGGCCTCCATAACAGTGGGTGGCCTGGTGCCCTCATATTAGTGACAGGAATAGGGTCCCCATAATAGTATCAGTCACACTGTCATAGAGCCCCCACAATAGTAAAAGTCCTGGTACCTCCATATCAGACACAGAAACATTTCCCCCATAACAGAGGCAGCGCACGCTTTTGCAGTGCTTCTCCTTAGCAAGTAGGCATTTATAAGAAAGCCGCTCCCGTACGACTCCACATATCAGAGTTGTGGCATCCTGGAACAGCAAGATGACCCATCCGCCTTCTCTTTATCCCAATTATTAAATCCATACCACAGAACTCAAAGAAAATGACCCCCTTCCCTAAGCAACGCGCGCTTCACCTCTGGAGACAAGCAAACATTTCCAATGTCGGCCATCATTACATCTCCGAACAGCCGCACTTAATAGATGACTAATAAACTCCCCTGGACCTCATAGGAATTGTTGAGTATCTGAGCCTTCTGGAGGTTCCCTAGAGCCGGTGGTGGGTGATGGAGGAGGTGGCGCTCCTGCACCGGCATCAGGTGGGCATGGCCCATGGGAGGTGCTGAGCCCGGTGGTGGCAACGAAGACTCAGCTAGGGCAGCTGGAAATAGGGAGAGATGGAGCCGAGCCACCGGCGGGCGACCTCAGCCATAGCTGCGGACAGGCGAAGGGATTAAGGCTCCTCTAATCCGGGCCTTCATAGCTTCGTGGTCAGCATTTGACAATAAACCCCTTGGCATCACTTTCATACTTTTGGAATCACTGTAATTTTATTAACAGCTTCTTCAGGGGTCTCTGAGGTGAGTGAATTGATATAAACAAGTTGCACCACAGATGGCTAGCACAGAGTAGTCAACCTGGCAGAGCCTTGCACAGAGTGATGGGCATGACCTCTGAGGATGTGACTAACCTTGAGGACATGAATAACCTGGAGCAGGAGAAATGGGGTGAGAACAAGATGAGCAAGAGAATGAGCGAACAAAAAGAGGAAGAGCAAGAATGCGAGAGAAAGACGATGCGGTCAAGTTGTGTTGTATACTTGGATTGCCAAGAATGCTTTGATATTCTTTGTCCACCAAAGCATTACTGACAACCCATCATGTGTTATAGAAGTTTTCACCAGCTGAAACTACAACTCCCGGTGTGACCTTAACAAAGGTCAGGACATGCTGAGAGGTGTAGTACATCAAACTGGAATGCATGGACCTTATGTGTAAATGCAATGTGACTCAGAGACAATGACAAGGAGTGACTTACAGGTGATGTCATCTGGACTCCTTCCTTTTCTTCTCTAACAGCTCCAGACCTTCATGACTTCTTCCAACTAGTTCTTGCCTCTGCGATGTTTGGGCTCCTCTGAATATGCGGAATATGTTGGTGCTAAATAAAAAAATATTATTATTACTATTATCATTATAATAGCATTACAAGGTGTTACTTGATAATAGGACTGTTCACTGTGCCTCAAAGATAAATTATAATGTACATTGTGCCAAAAGAAATAGAATACACTGTGCCCCCAGACATAAAAAATCTTATTTTCTTCTCTTTGGCCTGGATCGTTATGGAGATTTCTTCCTGCCACAACTCATTTCTACATACTTTCCCCATTCTGCTGGTACCTCCAATGCCCCCCACACAGTTACAGTTCCCACGCTATGCCCTACACAAAGTAATAATGTCCCCTTTGTGGCTCCCACAGTAGTTAGGCTGCCTGTCTTTGCCCCCCATGGTAGTTAGGTTCACCTTTTTTGCCCTCACGATAGTTAGGTTGCCCTCCGGCCCCTTCCCACACTGTAGTTAGGCTTAGCTTTTTTTCTGGCCCCAGAGTAATTAGGCTTACCCTTTTTTGCCTCCCCACCAGCAGTTAGATCCAGAGTGTGACCCCATCAGTAATAATATCCCCCCACTTGTGGCCCCACAAAATGAAATAAAGAAATGTTGTAGGCAGGTCTCTGTCTGTCCGATGAGATGCTCAGTTCTTAGCTGCTGGTGGGCATTGCGTTATTTAGGGAAAAAAACACTAATTACCCCTAGAGGGACCGGAGTTGCTGCAGTCAGAACTAATCTTCCTCTGGAGGGGAATCGTCCACAAACGTCTAACTCTGCTGAAGGCTCTACTAATAAGATGGCGCAACATCATTGTGGTTCTCGCCAGAATCACAGCTTCTCCACCTTAAAGTGGACAGCACCACAAACAAACTAAGTATAAAAAAAACTTACAAAACAGTGCAAAACAGAAGAAATGCCAGGCGGAAAATGTTAACTGCACCCTCCCCCCTTCCCTGGCCCCTTACATCCCCATGTCCTATAGGCACTGTTGTATCTTGTCTCCACCAGAATAATGGGTAGAGACATGCTTTGGCATTGCTGAGCTAAAGGACACGCTCTCAGCGTCTGATTGGCTGCCGCAGACGTGCCCTCCTGAGCTGGACCTCCTGCCTCATGAAGACAAGATACAAAAGTACCTGTCCTATATTGGCCCCAGTATGACCTTCAGTGAATCCCTTCCATATACAAGATGCCAACAAGGGGAAGGTGGTTGCGAGCATATGGAGTTCCTGAGTCTGTTGCAGTTAGAATGAACTTTGTGTATGTGAAAAAGTCCATTCATGGGTGTAACTAAAGGCTCAGGGGCCCAGGTGCAAAAGTTCAGCTGGGCCCCCCCTCCCTCCTTCTGTACCCATACCCAGAGTCGTAACTTAAAGATTCGGGGCCCCAATGCAAAACCTGTAACAGGGCCCCCAAACTGTAATGCTTTATTCATAGTACAGGGCTCCCTACATGGAGAAGAGAGGCCTTATGGGCCCCCTAAGGGTGCTTGGCCCGGGTGCAACTGCATCCCCTGCATGCCCTATAGTTACGCCCCTGAGTCCATTCCCAGTGAAAAACTAAATGCCGCTCCACCTGCTACTGCACGGCCGACCTCGGCTCTGGCTCCGGTCTTGTCTCTTTCCATCTTAGACTATAAATATATTTACACAAAACTGAAAGAAGATATTTTGTAAACCACAGAACCGGCTGCAATCAAGAACAACCGATCTGTCCCAGGACTGGTGAATGAAAGGACTAAGTGTATTTATTGAATGGGGAAGGTATTTCTCCTTCATTAATTGGTTATTAAAGGATATCTCTGCCCAGAGTTTCTTGGGACTCGATCCAACGTAAGTATCAGTCATGTGAGGTCGTGTCAGAATATGTCTAGCAGGATAGGCTGCACTCTGAAGGGAACTTTATTACATGCACAATAAATGAAATTGGAGAAAATTTGTAATTAGGAGGCACCATTATGTTATTGTATACAACTCCTATGCAAAGCTATGTATCTCCATGGTTCTAGGCAGTGCTGGCGTCAGGTTAGATGGCACCCTGAGTTTTTTGTGGCTCCCCTCCCCACCATAAGAAAGAGATTATATATATTGCATTAATATGCAGTCTGATTGTGTTCTGTTTGTGCCCAAAACAGCAAGATAGTAGCATGCCCACAGCAGAACAAAGTGAATATGATGCCAGAACCAAGCTCAGTACATAAATAAAGCATCAGAATCAAGCTCAATGCATAATTAAAGCATTAGATCCAAGCTCAGTACATAGATATTATACCTGAACGAAGCTCATAATGTAAATACAGAACCAATCTCACTACATAAATACAGCACCGGAATCAAGCTTACTACATAACTACTGTGCCAGAACCAAGCTCATAACATAAATATAGTAGGAGAACTAAATGCTTGTGTTGTAGGGGCAATGATGGGCTAACCGTGGCACCCCGAAACATCAAAGGGGAGGAGACAGAGCCAGGAGAAGGATGATTCATGTACCTCTACAAGACACTGCTGATTGGAGGAAGATTATCTGGCAGGGCGGATGGAGATCGCCTCCCAGCCTACAGCCGCTTGGTGCCCCCCCTACCTGTGCAACTGACATATAGCTAAGACCACCAGTGGTTAAAGACCACAAACTAGCCCTGTGTAGTCTGATTCCGCAGTCGTACAGTTATTACTCCCTTCCATCTGCCCTTTTTGTCTTACATTCAGTAAGATTAGACACATATAGTGAACCGCCCCTTTATTAGAGCCCCCGACCCTCTCACGATTGTCACTTCCCTGAAGGGAAATGATAACTCTGAGCCTGGAGTGCAGCATAAAGTCATGTGACAAGTTTTCTGCAGATTAGTTTCAGTGTGAATCCACATTAAATGGGAAAATCCAGCGATCAGGGCGACTTCCAACGAGGCCGGTCATCAGTGCTACACTAGCCGGGGTCTCACTGTCAACTGCACAGGTTTTTTTTTTTTTGCAATGGTGTGGAGAGTATACAGAGAATGGCGTGATCATGGAAAACATCCAGCGAAACGGGGTCCTATGGACGGAAACAATTTGTCACTGAAAGGGGTCGGAGGAGGATGTCAGGAATCGTTCTAACAGGCGCTACATAGTTAAGAGCTGACGAATACGACGATCCTGGTGCTCCAACTAAGATGTGCAAACATACAACTCGCTGTTCCTCCGCACGGATGGGCTATAAGAGCAGCCAACCAGTTCCAGCGCCATTGTGTCTAAGAGAAAGAGAAAGATGAGACTCCATCGGGCAAAAGAGCGCAAAACTTGTATCACTGAGCAGCAGAAAAGCATCTCCTGGTCAGATGGATCCAGATTGGCACAAGCAGCATGAATCGCTGACCCCTTCCTGTCAGCTGGTCAGCACATGTCAGCACCGCCATCTAATCTGCGGCAACTACAAGAAGCTTCCCGTCCGCAGGGGCCGATATTCCTGCAGAACCATTTCATCACCGAATGGAGTCTATGTCATGATGAAATGCTGCGGTTTTGAAGGCCGAAGGAGGAGCAAAGCACTACTAGATGGGGGTAATAAAGGGCTCATTAATTATCAATCAGCAATATTCAACTACTTGTACTAAAGGTCTGCTTTACCTGGGTCTGTGGTCAGGTCCGGGCCCGAGCTAAACAATAGTGAAGATGTTGTCCTACTGGAGTCTTGTGAACTTTGTAGAACAAGTAAAATACTTATTATTAGATATTTTGAAAGTAACTGCACTTTTAAAACCCTTTTAACATATCAGAACGGCATGTCAAAAGTTTTGATTACTGGGGGTCTGGGGGCTGAGACCCCACTGCCCGCTGAAAGGAAGCAACAGAAGCGCTCACTGGGGTGCTCTGCCCCTTTGGCTGTCATTAGTTTTTTTTGTTGCCTCTCCTCAACACCTGAAGGCAGACACATGGACTTCTATAGGCTATTCATGTCTTCCCAGTAACAGCGCCACATTTGTCTGTAGGTTCTGTCTGGTATTGCAACTCAGTTCCTACTAAATGCAGTCCAGAACTGCAATATATATATATTATATATACATACACATACATACATACAACCACTGGACCAAAATGGACAAGCCCTTTAAGATCAGCTATTTTATAAGATTTAACAATTTAAGGTCTTTACTTGCTTTGCTGTAACATTTTATGCACATTTTCCATGAAGTTTTCTTCTAATTTCACATTTAAATCTAACATTTTTGGCGTTTCCTACTGTGGTGCCCAGAGTGCATTGTGGGAGCTCATTGCAGGACTACAGTGTCTTTAAAGGGAATATATCGACTCTATTTTTGACAGATTAAAATCACATTTGATTTTTTCTCATCTTATTATTTTCTGATTGTAGATATGTATCCTACTGTCTGTATATGACTGCGGGGGCGGCCACCTTGTCGGAGCTGCACTTAGCAGGATTCAGAGATATGCTTTACAGCAGCCTCCAGGGGGATGGGCACAATTGACAGGGGGGGTCATTGGCTTCTGAGGGAAAGTGTTGTGGTCGTGTTCTTTTATCTGTGCACAGAGGGGGAGGAGGTGAGCTGTGACATCACCCATTGTGAATGGTGAATACTGTGTTCTCTATATATAGAGATGATGGCTGAGAAGCTTCTTCTACAGAACAGGAAATGTCAGACTATTATTAGGCCTAGTGGTCAGTGTGCAGGGAGGGGAGGAGGTGAGCTGTGGAATCACCTATTGTGACTGGTGGATCATATGTTATCTATATAGTCACCTCTCAGTGTAATCCTGCCTGTGAGGATAATAAGATGACAGCTGAGGAGAATTTTCCACTACAGAACAGAAAGTGTCAGACTATCATTAGGCGTAGTGGTCAGTGTGAGAACTGCAGGTTTTCAGGATTTTTTTTTTGCTTTACATGAAAACTTGATTTATACAATAGATAAATTTCTGGTGACACTTCCCCTTTAAGAACAAGCATCAGTCATTAATCTTCATTTAGGCCTAATGCACATGGCCGGATTTTTGTTCAGAATCCGCCTCTGGATTCCGCCGCAACACTCCATGGCATGTTATGGAAAAATGATTCTACCTGCACACGAGCGGAAACCAATTCTTGCAAATGAAAAATCGCGGCATGATCCATTGTACTGCACGGGCGGCTTCCATTGAAGTCAATGAAAGCTGTCCGAACCGCAGCCCGTCCGCCATTGACATTGCATACAGGCCGTGAATTCCACGGGAAAAGCAGAAGTTTAAAAAAAAAAATCTGTACTCTGCAGGTCCGATGGCAAGAAAAGCCAGAAGAAGACAGGTCCGTGCGGACCCTGGCGAAGAAGATGACAGGTACGCAGGGTCACCCGCCGCGGTCAGGGCCGGATTCCGGAGCCAGAACCCGGATGTGCCGTGTGTATTCGGCCTTAGGATATTAATGGAGAAGAAAAGAAAAGCATCACAATTCTTACATCTTCTGTAGGTTTAATCAGTAAAATGTTTCTTTACAAGCGGTTTATAAGTTTGAATTGTATTATATGTTGATATAAAATACTGTCATCTATGCTGGGACTTGTAGTTCCCAACACATTGGGCTGTCAGTCAGGTTGAAGTTGCATTGAATGGAAGAAGAGGGAAATATGTGAATGCTAATCTAACCGCTTCCTCCTCCAAGAATCCTTATTCCGAGGTTCCTTCTCATCAAGAATTGAAGATGGAATTGCATTTATTACTCAGGAGATGAATTAGACCCCGCCGCTCGCCTTCCTTAATTTAATAAGGGTGAAAAACGAGCGCGAAGCGTCTGCAAAGATCGTCGCAGAATTCATTGTACATTATAAGGATAGTTTGTGGCAGAATAGGAAAGAAAAGGGTTTCTCCTCTGCCGATAATAAGACACCCGTGTTGTGTGTCATTTCATTGGTGGCTCAGTGGTTAGCATTGTTGCCTTGCATCACTGGGATCCTAGGTTCAAATTTGAGCAAGGATAACATCTGCATGGAGTTTGTGTGGGATTCCTGCCATAAACACTAATAGGTGAATATAGATTATGACCCCCAATGGGGACAGAAAATGTACAGCGCTGTGTAATATGCATGTGCTACATAAAGGTGATTATCAATGATGGATTATAATTGGGGTGACTGCCCCATGCCTGAGGCTCCAGGGGTAGTCCCGGTGACCTCTATTGTAATCTACACTGCTAAGCCTCCAGCTGCAGGAAGGGGAAGGGGTTAAACTCCTTAATACTCTCACAGACGCTCCTCATCACTCCTCTCCCTTCCAAGTACACTGAGTTCCAGGGAGAGGAGTGATGATGTGCAGCAGAGAGGGAAGACTGTGTGTAGAAATGAATTTAACCCCTTACTCTCCAAGAATCCGGAAGTTTAGTGGCAGTGTGGCCAGGCTGTCTACCATGGCTACTCTTCCAATACTCTTTTGGTCTACAGAGAGGGCCCTAGTACTAATTAGGGACACTGAAGATGATGTTACTAATTGGGTAACATTGGAGGACTTATTACTAAGTGGGGTCACAGAGGGGGTCATATTATTAAGTGGGGTTACTGAAGAGGTTACTAAGTGGGGCCACAGCGAATACCTAATTATTATGGGGGCACTGAAAAGTTGATTAGACGTTGCAGCAGTGTGTGGAGAGTAAGCAGAGACAGTCTAAGGAGTTCTAACCGTTCTACATGAGAGTTCAGCTCAGACCAGAAAAGAAGGAGGATGGAGTGCTAGCAAGAAGAAGCAAGAGCTGAGAGACAATGCAGTGGGAAGGTGGACAGAAAGTGTGAGTACCCCAAAGTTACGTAATATCTACAGAGAAAAGTAAAAGGATCAAAAGTTAACATAGGAGTTCCAGCAGCCTAGAGGAAAATAATCAAAGACAAGAGAATTGGCCAGAACCTAAAGTAACTGTAATGCGGTAGAAAGGAAGCTTGATACTTGAAAGAATTTAAGTAACTACAGAGAAAAGCAGTAGGGTAAAGCATAGAGGACAAAAAGGATTCCCGTGCTTATTTACTGTTGGGGAGCCCATCGGTGTTCAGATAGGATACCTGCGCTTAATGCCTGCACTTGTAAGAATCAATGTAACTGAATTGCCTAAGTAAAGTCTACCTCAAAGTAAATTAATTCTGATTGTATTGAAGAAGCTGAAAAATAATTGGTTTCATGTTTTGCACTGTTTATTCTGCCTCCTGGAGTCCCTTCCCATCAATGAACATCTGCACTGAGGTACCACACTACATTTCAGGGAAGAGAAGAATTTTATTTTATTTTTCTCATCTTCATTATTTTGTCCAACACAGACTGGCATCACTGATATGGCTGGTGGGTGTGGGCCCACTGTGCTAACTTACCAGCTAGGCCATCTATCCCTGACAGGGCACAGAAAAGATCTGAAAACCAGAAACACCGCAGAGTACAATAAAATGCAAACAGTAGAGAATCACCACAGAGATGAAGACAATACAAAGACAGGAAGGCACTAGGAAAAATGCACGCAGGAGAACTACAGGACGTAGAGCAAGGGGTATAGTGGAAATAGGAACCAGACTGAATGACTGAAGTAATATACACCAGCACTAAGGCAATGAGACTGAGCTCCCAGCTCAGCTAAATAGGAAGGTAATTGCTAATGCCTTGCAGCTGAACTGAAACATTGAAAGGAGTAACCCCTGCATTACTGGAAAGAAATGTGCAGCAGTGCAGGTTACCATGGAAACCGGACGACACCTACGTCTGCCAGAAATAACAGGAGGCAGGTAAGTCTGGGAAGCAGGCCTAATAGTCACAAACTCACAATTAACATCTTACCCTTCCCGACTCCGTAGGTAGCACCCAAAATCGAAATTATTAGATTTTTTTCCAACTTTGCACCGCCTTCCGCTAGTGAGGGAAAGCAGCATAGCCACTGTGAGCACCATCATAGCCACTCACCTCACAGTGGGTCTGGCTGGTTCCAGGTGAATCTCGACCCAGAGAGTAGAAAATCGAATATAGGCAACTCCAATCAGAGACAACATCACCTGTGATCCACATTAAGTGGAAACTGTTGTGGATTTTCGGCCGTGGAAAATCCGTACCAAAATCCACATGAGTTCCACACAAAAGACCGGGTCAAAATCCACACCATTTTAGTTGAAATCAGCTATGGATCTGCACCAAAATCCGCTACAATTGTAGGAATTTTGACATAGTTTTTGATGTGGATTTGCTTTGCATTTTCCATCAATTTCCGCTATGTGCGAACGCACCGTTACTATGTAGAGAGTGTATTTCAGTGCATTAAATGATAGCTATTATTTAAAGTTATACTAAAGTTGAGCCTAAGTACAAAAAGTTTGGGCAATCGCTCTTATAACACATGCAAGCAAAATTCTGCTAAAGATAGTTCAAAAACATATGGCCTCCTTCACTGAAGCGGAATTCCCTGATGTTCAAGCTGGGATCCGCAGAGGGTGTGGAACCAGAGACATGTGAACACCAAAAGGACATATACCAGTGCTTCATCGACTACAGCAAAACTTTTGACCTTGTTGAACATGATAAGCTGTGGAAATACCTAAAAAAAAATTGGAATATCAGAGCATCTGGAAGAATTGATAAGATCACTTTATAAGAACCAAGAAGCCGCAGTCAAGACTGCCTTTGGTAACACTGACTGGTTTGAAGTCAGGAAAGGCGCCCGACAAGGCTGCATTCTATCCCCAGCCCTGTTTAACTTGTATGCCGAAATGATGATAAGGCGATGCAATCTGGATGAATCCCCAATTGGAGTGAAAATTGGTGGAAGAAATAAACAATCTTCGATCTGCTGACGACACAACTCCAAAGGAACTTGAATACCTAATTCAAAGAATCAAAGAAGAAAGCGAACACAAGGGACTGTATCTCAATGAAGAAATTGAATCAGTCCAAGATTTCACATTCCTGGGATTCAAGATCGATTACAGCGGCGAATCGGGGCCTGAATCAAACGAGGAATCAGCCTTGGCCGTAGAGCAATGCAAGGAATGGCGAAGATATAATTAATGCAATCATTTTTCCAATAACTACATCTGCATGCGGAAGCTGGACACTCAAGAAAGTAGGCAGAAGAAGGATGGAAGCCTTTGAGCTGCCGTGCTGGCGGCGTATGCTGCGTGTACCATGGACCGAGATGGTTAGAAATAAGGCGATCCTAGACCGTGCCCGACGAAAAGTATCACTAGAAAGCAAAATCACCAAACGCTTTCATACTTTGGTCATATGAGCCAATTCCCTGGAAACAACATTAATGCTCGGCACTGTCTGCAGGTCCAGAAGAAGAAGACGCCGAAGAACATGGTGGATAGGCATAATCAAGGGTGACATGAACATGACTGTGGAAAATCTGAAGGAAGCGGCCAAAGACAGGGAAGCACGGTGTATGCTGATCCACAAGGTGACCGAAGGTCGTCGATCATTGAACGCATAAATCATCATCATCATCAAAGTTGAGCCTCTGTATCTAAGCCCACCACAATTTGAAGGTTGCCTTTTTGAATATGTATAACTGTTTGTGGAGAGGTAAGCTCATACGTGGCAGAGTTGTTGTGAATGTTGAGCAACGGAAAAATCTACAGCAAATCTGCACCATTTCGTTGAGCCACAGCCCCACCACCACATGGGTTCATCCAGGACAAACCGCCCAACGTTCGGGTTTCCTGCAAACTGACCTTATAGCAAAGTGAGATCTGAAACAGGTTTCAGCTGGTTTGGTTCGCTCAACACTACTTCCCTTCTTCCAGCCAGATGTCACTTAAAAAAAACCAACAATTAGTCCATAAATGAACGTTTTCAGTGACAAGTCTTAGAAATGTGTTACTCTTAGTAACCAGCAACTAAGTACATGAATCCCGTGAACCGATGCTACAAGATGAGGATGCATGCCCTTCTATGATACGTTCCTCATCCTCATATTACTATGTGTTGTACTCCTTCATGCTTCTGAGGCCGGGCGCACATCACTGTGTTTACCTGCGGCCCTCGTACGAGCATGATGCCAATCCCCATAGTCCACCTTGGCACCTATGCACATGTAAACTGTGCCATGTGAGGTCGTGCCGCTATTTATTTTTGCATGTATATTACATAATAATGAATTGCAGGTGTGAGTAGCCAATTAGTAATTAATTGATTGTCGGCATCACATGTTGCGCCGCGCAATCACAATACGCTCATGTAAGACCGGACCAATATTGGGCTGTGAAAGCATTAAGATGGCTGCGTTACACTTGTTATTTAATGGCTTAATGAGTCTTCATGTGAGGCTTGTGGACACATCGTGTCCTTGGGAAGCGGGACGGGTAGGAATGTTTCCTGGAGCACAAATACAGTCATTATATCCGGATTTTGGTGATTGTTATCTGATGAGAATGTATGCGCGCGTCATGTTATATATTATCACACTTCTTAGGCTGGGTTCCCACGGGGCGGAATTGCAGCGGTATTTCCGTACGGGCTTTCTGCATGTATATTCCGCCAACAATTTTTATCCTGGGATAAAGCAGCAAACTGGACGAGATTTGCAAAAATGTCATCCACACACTGCGGCCGATCCGCGCTGAAATCGACATGCCGTGCGGAATTCAAAGCCGCGGCATGTCAGTTTTATCATTGTTTCCGCTGCGGCCAATTCTTCTCTCTATGGGAAAGAGCTGTCCGCAGCGGAATAAGCCGCTTGAAAACCCGCGCCAAAACCCACGGGACTTTAAGTGGCGGAAATCTCGCTGAATTTCCGTGTAGCTCCCGCTGCAGACATTCCGCGAGATTTCCGCAGGATTTCTGACCCGTGAGACCGCAGCCTTTGGGCTCCCACAAAGGCTGCTGGGAGTTGAGCGGGGGGTTGCAGGTGGGAGTGGGGGGGGGGGAGAGAGAGCTCCCCGTTGTTCCCCACAGCTACCCCCCGCCCCCCCGAATATTTTCGTTCGAGTAGTCAGTTACTTGAAAAAAGCTGTGCGCGATTGCGAAATCGCCCTAAACGAGTACGTTCGCTCATCTCTAGTGTTTAGCATTAGAAAGTCCCATTGACATTCATGTTAAAAAAATGAAGTGTGCATGAGCCGTATAATGACTGGTTCTTACAGAAGAGTAATGTTGGGCGTTGTCCACCTGTGAGGGTCTATCACAGACTTCTGGGTTGCAGTTTGATGAATGAGCTCTTTCTTTGAGAAGGGCTTTGGACCCACATTCGATTGCCCTGTGTTGCGTTCTTCTCCGATGCGCCGTACAGACCGTTGGGCATTCTTGCTTGATGAGTCTTCGATTCCCCTTGAGTATCACCCAAATGAATGGATTACTCCAACAGAGATGCCGCTGGATAAAGATACAAAGAGGAGGAAATTGTGTCATAATCCATGATGGGAGCAGTTGGATTACCAAGCCTCCTCGGGCCGCTTATCTCTGCGCTGACCTTGGGCGTTAAGGTTTATGACTTACTTGCTGGTTTTATGATGAAGGAAGGCGACAGACACACTTGGGAATCACCTTGTGATATAAGGTGTCACCTATATTCTGGATATCTACAGTAAGGGAATCTCTACACCTGTTAAAATGTTATTCTTTACTCTTTTTGGGCGTTGGCCATAACCAGCACCGCCCCTACCTCCTCCTACCACCAGGCGTGGCCGTCCCCCGCTGCGTCCTCCGTGTTGTCTGCGGCAGCCACCGCATCTCCTGTCAGTTCTCATTCCCGTAGAGTGTTATCACGCACCTACTCAAGCTTTCCAGTCCCCAACCAATCCTGACAGGTCCTGGTCTATATAAGGCGACTCGCCCATCAGCATGTGCCTGAGAAATCGGTTTTGACTGCACAAAGGTGCTAGTTTGTGTCTTGTCTGAACTCCTGGTAATAAACCCGTGCAGGGGTGTAGCTAAAGACTAGAGATGAGCGAACGTACTCGTCCGAGCTTGATACTCGTTCGAGTATTAGCGTGTTCGAGATGCTCGTTATTCGAAACGAGCACCACGCGATGTTCGAGTTACTTTCACTTTCATCTCTGAGACGTTAGCGCGCTTTTCTGGCCAATAGAAAGACAGGGAAGGCATTACAACTTCCCCCTGCAACGTTCAAGCCCTGTACCACCCCCCTGCAGTGAGTGGCTGGCGAGATCAGGTGTCACCCGAGTATATAAATCGGCCCCTCCCACGGCTCGCCACAGATGCATTCTGACAGAGATCAGGGAAAGTGCTGTCTTGCTGGAGCTGCTATAGGGAGAGCGTTAGGAGTTATTTTAGGCTTCAAGAACCCCAACGGTCCTTCTTAGGGCCACATCTAACCATGTGCAGTAGTGTGGAGGCTGCTTTTTGCAGTGTTGCACTTTTTTTTTTTTTTTTTGTATATCGGCCCTGCAGAGCATTGCGCCCTGCAGTAATTATACATAGTCCAGGGCCAGTAGTGGTGGTGAGGCAGGGACAGAAGACATATTTATTGAATATAGGCAGTGGGCCTTTCCAAAAACATCTGGGAAAAAAAATCTATTTGGGCTGCCTGTGACTGTCCTCAGTGTACTGGGTCTCTGCTGGGGGTAGTTGTCCTAATTCATACGCAGCCAGCTAAGTGTTACAGCAGGCTTGCGCAAAAGTATTTCCTGGCTCTGCTGTGCGTTGCATAAGTGAAGTCAGCCTCCAACCACAGGCCAATAAGCGGCACATTTAATTACAGCGTTCTGTTTCTGCACTACTGGTAATACACCATGCTGAGGGGTAGGGGTAGGCCTAGAGGACGTGGACGTGGACGCGGGCGAGGACGCGGAGGCCCAAGCCAGGGTGTGGGCACAGGCCGAGCTCCTGATCCAGGTGTATCGCAGCCGACTGCTGCGGGATTAGGAGAGAGGCACGTTTCTGGCGTCCCCACATTCATCTCACAATTAATGGGTCCACGCGGTAGACCTTTATTAGAAAATGAGCAGTGTGAGCAGGTCCTGTCGTGGATGGCAGAAAGTGCATCCAGCAATCTATCGACCTCCCAGAGTTCTGCGCCGTCCACTGCTGCAACTCTGAATCCTCTGGCTGCTGCTCCTCCTTCCTCCCAGCCTCCTCACTCCATTACAATGACACATTCTGAGGAGCAGGCAGACTCCCAGGAACTGTTCTCGGGCCCCTGCCCAGAATGGGCAGCAAGGGTTCCGAATCCTCTCCCACTGGAGGAGTTTGTCGTGACCGATGCCCAACCATTGGAAAGTTCCCGGGGTCCGGGGAATGAGGCTGGGGACTTCCGGCAACTGTCTCAAGACCTTTCAGTGGGTGAGGAGGACGATGACGATGAGACACAGTTGTCTATCACTCAGGTAGTAGTAAGGGCAGTAAGTCCAAGGGAGGAGCGCACAGAGGATTCGGAGGAAGAGCAGCAGGACGATGAGGTGACTGACCCCACCTGGTTTGCTACGCCTACTGAGGACAGGTCTTCAGAGGGGGAGGCAAGGGCAGCAGCAGGGCAGGTTGCAAGAGGCAGTGCGGTGCCCAGGGGTAGAGGCAGGGCCAGACCGAATAATCCACCAACTGTTTCCCAAAGCGCCCCCTCGCGCCATGCCACCCTGCAGAGGCCGAGGTGCTCAAAGGTCTGGCAGTTTTTCACTGAGAGTGCAGACGACCGATGAACAGTGGTGTGCAACCTGTGTCGCGCCAAGATCAGCCGGGGAGCCACCACCACCAGCCTCACCACCACCAGCATGCGCAGACATATGATGGCCAAGCACCCCACAAGGTGGGACGAAGGCCGTTCACCGCCTCCGGTTTGCACCGCTGCCTCTCCCCCTGTGCCCCAACCTACCACTGAGATCCCACCCCCCTCTCAGGATACAGGCACTACCGTCTCCTGGCCTGCACCCACACCCTCACCTCCGCTGTCCTCGGCCCCATCCACCAATGTCTGTCAGCGCACCGTCCAGCCGTCGCTAGCGCAAGTGTTGGAGCGCAAGCACAAGTACGCCGCCACGCACCCGCACGCTCAAGCGTTAAACGTGCACATAGCCAAATTTATCAGCCTGGAGATGCTGCCGTATAGGGTTGTGGAAACAGAGGCTTTCAAAAGTATGATGGCGGCGGCGGCCCCGCGCTACTCAGTTCCCAGTCGCCACTACTTTTCCCGATGTGCCGTCCCAGCCCTGCACGACCACGTCTCCCGCAACATTGTACGCGCCCTCACCAATGCGCTTACTGCCAAGGTCCACTTAACAACAGACACGTGGACAAGCACAGGCGGGCAGGGCCACTACATCTCCCTGACGGCACATTGGGTGAATTTAGTGGAGGCTGGGACAGAGTCAGAGCCTGGGACCGCTCACGTCCTACCCACCCCCAGAATTGCAGGCCCCAGCTCGGTGGTGGTATCTGCGGCGGTGTATGCTTCCTCCACTAAACCACCCTCCTCCTCCTCCTCCTCCTCCTCCGCAACCTCTGTCTCGCAATCAAGATGTGTCAGCAGCAGCATGTCGGCAGCAGTCAGTGTCGTGCGGCATGGCAGCACAGCAGTGGGCAAGCGTCAGCAGGCCGTGCTGAAACTACTCAGCTTAGGAGATAAGAGGCACACGGCCCACGAACTGCTGCAGGGTCTGACAGAGCAGACCGACCGCTGGCTTGCGCCGCTGAGCCTCCAACCGGGCATGGTCGTGTGTGACAACGGCTGTAACCTGGTGGCGGCTCTGCAGCTCGGCAGCCTCACGCACGTGCCATGCCTGGCCCACGTCTTTAATTTGGTGGTTCAGCGCTTTCTGAAAAGCTACCTACGCTTGTCAGACCTGCTCGGAAAGGTGCGCCGGCTCTGCGCACATTTCCGCAAGTCCCACACGGACGCTGCCACCCTGCGCACCCTGCAACATTGGTTTCATCTGCCCGTGCACCGACTGCTGTGCGACGTGCCCACATGGTGGAACTCTACGCTCCACATGTTGGCCAGGCTCTATGAGCAGCGTAGAGCTATAGTGGAATACCAACTCCAACATGGGCGGCGCAGTGGGAGTCAGCCTCCTCAATTCTTTACAGAAGAGTGGGCCTGGTTGGCAGACATCTGCCAGGTCCTTAGAAACTTTGAGGAGTCTACCCAGATGGTGAGCGGCGATGCTGCAATCATTAGCGTCACCATTCCTCTGCTATGCCTCTTGAGAAGTTCCCTGCAAAGCATAAAGGCAGCCGCTTTGCGCTCGGAAACAGAGCCGGGGGAAGACAGTATGTCGCTGGATAGTCAGAGCACCCTCCTGTCTATATCTCAGCACGTTGAGGAGGAGGAGGAGGAGCATGAGGAGGATGAGGAGGAGGGGGAAGAGACAGCTTGGCCCACTGCTGAGGGTACCCATGCTGCTTGCCTGTCATCCTTTCAGCGTGTATGGCCTGAGGAGGAGGAGGAGGATCCTGAAAGTGATCTTCCTAGTGAGGACAGCCATGTGTTGCGTACAGGTACTCTGGCACACATGGCGGACTTCATGTTAGGATGCCTTTCTCGTGACCCTCGCGTTACACGCATTCTGGCCACTACGGATTACTGGGTGTACACACTGCTCGACCCACGGTATAAGGAGAACTTTTCCACTCTGATTCCCGAAGAGGAAAGGGGTTCGAGAGTGATGCTATACCACAGGACCCTGGCGGACAAGTTGATGGTAAAATTCCCATCCGACAGCGCTAGTGGCAGAAGGCGCAGTTCCGAGGGCCAGGTAGCAGCGGAGGCGCAGAGATCAGGCAGCATGTACAGCGCAGGCAGGGGAACATTCTCTAAGGCCTTTGACAGCTTTCTGGCTCCCCAGCAAGACTGTGTCACCGCTCCCCTGTCAAGGCTGAGTCGGCGGGAGCACTGTAAAAGGATGGTGAGGGAGTACGTAGCCGATCGCACGACCGTCCTCCGTGACGCCTCTGCCCCCTACAACTACTGGGTGTTGAAGCTGGACACGTGGCCTGAACTCGCGCTGTATGCCCTGGAGGTGCTTGCTTGTCCTGCGGCTAGCGTCTTGTCAGAGAGGGTGTTTAGTGCGGCTGGGGGAATCATCATGGATAAGCGTACCCGCCTGTCAACCGACAGTGCCGACAGGCTTACACTCATCAAGATGAACAAAGCCTGGATTTCCCCAGACTTCTCTTCTCCACCAGCGGACAGCAGCGATACCTAAACAATACGTAGGCTGCACCCGCGGATGGAAGCATCGTTCTCTATCACCATCAAAAACGTGGACCTTTTAGCTTCATCAATCTGTGTATAATATTCCTCCTCCTCCTCCTGAAACCTCACATAATCACGCCGAACGGGCAATTTTTCTTAGGCCCACAAGGCTCACTCATATAATTTTTCTAAACAATTTTTAGACGTTTCAATGCTCATTAAAGCGTTGAAACTTTCACCTCAACCAATTTTTATTTTCACTGGGCTGCCTCCAGGCCTAGTTACCAATTAAGCCACAGTAACCAAAGCGATTAATGGGTTTCACTTGCCCTCTTGGTTGGGCATGGGCAATTTTTCTGAGGTACATTAGTACTGTTGGTACACCAATGTTTTGGGGCCCTCACCTACAGTGTAATCCAATTAATTTTTTGCCCACCTGCATTACAGCTGACGTTACATCAGCTGTGCTGGGCACTGCAATAGGATATATTTATGTACCGCCGGTGGGTTCGAGGGAGCCACCCATGCTGTGGGTGCACACGGAATTCCCATTGCGGAGTTGTACCTGCCTGTGACTATTTATTAAAAAAACGCGGTCTGACTGGGGCATGCAGACACCTTGACAGAATGAATAGTGTGTGGCACATAGGTTCCCCATTGCTATGCCCACGTGTGCAGCTCCTGATGGCGGTGGCACAGGATTGGATTTCTCATTGCTTCTGTACAGCATTGTGGGCTATCGCCCCGCCCCTTTTAAAGAGGGTCGCTGCCTAGCCATGCCAACCCTCTGCAGTGTGTGCCTGCGGTTCCTCCTCATGGTAGACGCACTTATAAATAGACATGACGGTGGTGTGGCATGAGGCCAGCGTGTGGCATGAGGGCAGCTGAAGGCTGCGCAGGGACAATTTGGTGTGCGCTGTGGACACTGGGTCGTGCGGGGGGAGGGGGGGTTGGGCAGCATGTAACCCAGGAGAAGTGGCAGCGGAGTGTCATGCAGGCAGTGATTGTGCTTTGTTGGAGGTAGTGTGGTGCTTAGCTAAGGTATGCATTGCTAATGATGGCTTTTCAGAAGTAAAAATTGTTGGGGGGGGGGCCCACTCTTGCCGGTATTGTGGCTTAATAGTGGGACCTGTGAACTTGAGATGCAGGCCAACATGTAGCCCCTCGCCTGCCCTATCCGTTGCTGTGTCGTTCCCATCACTTTCTTGAATTGCCCAGATTTTCACACAAGGAAACCTTAGCGAGCATCGGCGAAATACAAAAATGCTCGAGTCGCCCATTGACTTCAATGGGGTTCGTTACTCGAAACGAACCCTCGAGCATCGCGAAATTTTCGTCCCGAGTAACGAGCACCCGAGCATTTTGGTGCTCGCTCATCTCTACTAAAGACTGATGGGCCTGGGTGCAAAAGTTTAGCCTGGGGCCCTCGTTACAAGTTTGCTTTATGGTTCATTAAAGAACTCTGCAGAGAACTTTACGCTGCATGACTTGCAGCGCTGGCAGCCAGGGGTGTACCTTCCCTCCCCAAAAAATTGTATATGCGTACACACACATTTATAGACAGCTAATATGGCTTTTATAATACTGCGGGCTCAGATACAGCAGCTCTGCTCTGGCAAGGCTCTAAGTAATGTAGTCCCCATGTAATAGTCAGATACCAGCTCTATGCAGTGATAGTGATTACAGTGCAGGTACCTCCAGTGATCATAGGTGACGTCTCCTCTGATTGGTTTCCCCCTCTCAGTGCCTTCCCATAATCAAAAATGCTAGCTTTTGTATCCCAAACTGCACTAGTGTTCCCCATCGTCCTCTGCAAAGTAATAGTGCCTCAGTACAGTAAAGGTAGGTACACGTGGATGACGTCACTGTGGAAAAACTCAACGGGAATTCTACCTCAAAAATCTGACTTTTTAACGTGGATTTTTGCGCAGATCCACATGCAGAATTTGCCTGCCAGGCTGGGGTCACACGCGGAATGTCTGCAGCGGGGCCGCACGAAAAGTGCAGCGAGATTTCCGCAGCAGAAAGGCTGCTTCAAAACCTGCGCTGTTCGGTGCGGATTTAGAAGAGGCGTTTCAGCCCGTACTCCGCTGTGGAGATCTCTCCCCATAGAGAAAAGAGAATCTATAGCAGAAACGGCGCCAAAGTGAACATGTTGCGGATTTGAATTCTGCGCCGCGTCAGTTTTCACGTGTCTTGTCCGCAGCGGACTGTCGACAGCATGTGACCAAGATTTTTGCGAATCTTGTCTCCTTTGCTGCTTATTCTCAGTTTTAAGAGCGCCTGCAGAATTTGTGTGCAGAGGGTCTGCATGGTAAGTCCGCAGCATTTCCATCCTGTGTGACCCCCAGCCTCAATGGGCAAAATGCCATGTGGAATTTCAGAGCAGAAATGTTTTGGTAACCAAGAAGGAGCGACGTGTGACTTCAGGATGCGGAATGCACAGAAATGAGATTTTCCATGTCAAAATTCCGCACACGTATTTTGCTCATTGACAAGACAAATTGCGCATGCGGATGTGCGGCCACAAGCCGCAGATTGTGACACCTTGTTTACGGCAGATATTATGCAGTCAGAAAACAATACAGTATTTAAGAACAAAGTAATGAGTAACGTTATAATGATAGGCAAACAGTTGTACTTTTACCGTAGATTCACCTGACGCCGACCACAGCTAACTAAATCCTGGGATCAATAACACTTTGTGCGCAATACGAAATAACAGCAACGTGAAAAAACGTAAAGCTCTAAAAAATATATCTTGTTAGACAGAAATATAAATCATAGTCAGTCCTTTAAGGGGTTAACACTCTATTACTGACAGCACGGTCCACTTGGACATCGCGTTTAAACCTCAGCCAATGTGTCTCTGTCCCTATTCACAGCAGGCCTCCTGACTAACTACTTTGTCTCTGGCTGTGTGCACACCTATTTGTTGGAGGCCGGCCACACTTACAGTTGTGTTGTATGGGATTCGCCACTTCCACTGAACCAGGCTGCCTCCAGTCAGGAGTACAATCCACCATTCCTGTTGCTCCTGGTTGCAGTCCTGAGGTCTCCAAAAGGTTGTAGCGGTAACACGGCTGTAAGCAGTCTTTGGCTGGATCCTTTGGTCAGCACTCTTTCTAGCCTCCACAAAAGCCCCTATCACTTTCAGGGGTCCAGGCTCCTCTGCAGACTGTGGCACCTCTCCAGCAGCAGCTTCTCCGCAGACTATTGCACCTCTCCAGCAGCAGCTCCTCTGCAGACTATTGCACCTCTCCAGCAGCAGCTCCTCCACAGACTATTGCACCTCTCCAGCAGCAGCTCCTCTGCAGACTGTTGCACCTCTCCAGCAGCAGCTCCTCTGCAGACTGTGGCACCTCTCCAGCAGCAGCTCCTCTGCAGACTGTGGCACCTCTCCAGCAGCAGCTCCTCCGCAGACTGTGGCACCTCTCCAGCAGCAGCTCCTCCGCAGACTATTGCACCTCCTTCTATAGCTCCCAGCAGCACCTCAGCTCTCATACAGTCTCTGCTGCAGCCACCAGACAGTTCCCAGTGAGCATGCTCAGTTCAGAGGAGCGTGCATTCATCCGCCGACTATTGCACCTCTCCAGCAGCAGCTCCTCTGCAGACTGTTGCACCTCTCCAGCAGCAGCTCCTCTGCAGACTGTGGCACCTCTCCAGCAGCAGCTCCTCTGCAGACTGTGGCACCTCTCCAGCAGCAGTTCCTCTGCAGACTATTGCACCTCTCCAGCAGCAGCTCATCTGCAGACTGTTGCACCTCCTTCTATAGCTCCCAGCAGCACCTCAGTTCTCATACAGTCTCTGCTGCAGCCACCAGACAGTTCCCAGTGAGCATGCTCAGTTCGGAGGAGCGTGCATTCATTCGCCAGTTATTGAACAGGTGAAGTGTTGCTGATCTCTGTGATACATAACAGATTGTTACCATCCCCCACTCACCTCAGCACTCAGCATCCTCTTCGTTAGTCAGTCAGGTCATCTAATGTTTCTGAATAACCACAGATCGCTCATCTATTAACAGAAGCTTCTGATGCGACTTCATCTCCATGTTTAATGGTTAAAACATAAGTTCTATATTTTCCGTACCCTGATTCGGTGTCGCCTGCCCCCACCGCGGCACGGACATGTACCCAGCCAATCACTGGCCGCAGTGATAATTTGGACTTTTGACCTGCAGTTGGCTGGTCATGTACGGCACATTATATCTCTGAGCGATGTAAGTCGGGACTGGCGGAGGAAGGGATTTGGAACGGCTGCTGCCAAATGGGCGCCACATGTCTAGTTACAGACCGCGGCGGCTCTTATACTGTGTGCCGGATGGAGGACCAAGGGCCCCTCTGCATCCGGTGGGAATCTGAATGATTATCGCTCAGTGTAAATGCCGCCCCCTATGAATGACGAATGAGAATTCATTCGCTTCATGTTCCTCTTTCGGTTTTTGCATGCGTAAAACTGAAGGACGGATCGGCCGTGTAAACAGGCAGTATCATCTATGAGCGACTGCCTGTTTACTGTGCATGGAGGTGGACGGCCGCAACAATCTCTATTCTGCTCTTCCTCCATTCACTAAACGATGATCACTGCCGTGTAAAAGCACCCGAACGATCATCGCTGGGATGACTGGTCAGACATCTGTACCCAACAGGTCGTTCCGTGTAAAAGGGCCTTGAGCCAGTATACAGCTAGCAAGATAGAGTATGCATCTGCTGTGAAATATAGTACCGATCGGTCGTGCGAGGTATCACTACATCCGTTGTGTCATAAACAAGAGTCTGTACATTATTGTACGTTGATACAAGAGAAAAAAATACCAAAAAAGTTCATTAAACGAATGGCAAACATATATGACGGGCCGCGAAAAAGTAGGCCGGCGCGGCACTCTGCTGACAGCTCTCCAAAAGAACGTATACCTCTGAGGTCAAGTGAAAGCTGCGCTGTGATTGGTTGCGATGGGCAACAAATACAGATGTTCTTTAGGACAGTTCTTTTGGTGGTGGGGTATTTTTCTGTGGCCCGCCCTATACTTGCCAATCAGTAAGCAGCGAGACACGTGGTTTTGAAAATGGCAGCTGACATTTTGAACGTCTTGTGTCCTTTGGAATATTCTTCAGCTCATTATTTTCAGAGTAATTGGTAGGGGCAGATTATTAGAGGTCGGATGAAGAACGTTGTTCTGAACATATATTCACACACTCAGGGAGCTAATCCGTGGAAGAAGCTGTTGAGGTGGTCTGGCAGAGGGATACGTGCGAGTTTCTTTATCCTTTTGGTATATGAATTTAATTTACTCCTTCATATAGCACATACATATTCTGTAGCGTTGTACTTCCCTTGATTCAGGGCCGGCTCCAGGTGTATGTGGGCCCCTTGGCGATACAAGGAGGGGCCCACTGAGATCTATGATTGAAGGGCGCTGGCTTAGGTATTATAATGATCTGACAATCCCCTTTAGATATAACACCACCTATTACCCCTTTTACATATAAATACCAGCTTTTGCCCCCTTTACATGCAGCATGTCCCCTTATAAATAGGTTATAACATAAAAACAGTCCATACTCCCCTTCCCTGTCGCTCCCCGGTAGCTGTGAGCGGCGCCGCTCTTCTCCGTGGACTTCTGGCGCTCACATGATCACTGCAGGAAATCCCTAGCCTCTTACCTGCAGTGATCATGGCCCGATGTCCACGGGCGGATCTAATTTGCGGAATCTGTGCAGAAGATCCGCAAATCAAGCCGCCTGTAGGAATACATGGGCGTCCGCAAGTGAAATAAAGCATGCGGATTCCGCATGCTTTATTAAATTGCAGACGGGCCGCAGATTCAGTAGGAAAGCAGGAGTTTAAAAAAATAAAAACTCCATTGCACATGTGCGCACATCCTTAGTGATGAAGAGAGAAGATGCAGACGGGTAAGTAGAAGTCCCACAGTGTCCTCTGCCATGGGCAGGGTCGGAATCAGATCCGTCCGTGGACATGAGGCCTAAGTCACATTTTGCATGTGAATATTCTCGCATACAGACATTTCCCAGTGATCAGGATTGTCTGGAGGGGTGTGTGCAACCTGTGCGATCACAACAGCCATCCCTCCTGAAGGGGGCGCCTCAGTTAGTCTAGCACTTAATTCTGATGTCCCGAGCAAATCTTGGGCTAGTTTGTGAGTTATTTTGTCACTATATGTTGGTATTGCGTGGGCACGTTGTAGTGGCTCTTAGGTATTGTGCGGCACTGTACTTAGGCACTGTATAGTATATTATATTCGGAGTGTATGGTGGTGGCAGCACTGGAGGCTGTACGGAAAGATAATTTGGCATCTTGTTAATTAATGCAAACTACAGTATGTCCTCAAAAATCATACACTGTCTTATAATAATTTTTGCCCCAAAAGAGGCGCTGGATCTTATTTTCAGGGAATGTCTTATTTTACGTACCTAGCAGACTCGATCCACATCCCTCGCGCCGCTCTCCAGAGGTCTGCAATGTCCTTCAGTCTTAGCTGCTTGTACAACATCAATTCCTGGTTACGGGATTCATGAATCCCACCTCTAGGAAGCGATGGCTGTGATTGGTTCTCAAGCGCTGCTTAGCCATGATAAGGACGCATCCACCCACATACCTGTGCCACTCACTAACCCTAGCAAATGACAAAGAAAAACCAACATAAGAATAAACCAAAAACCTACAAGAATAAATCTCAGTCCGGAATCTCTGAACCTAACTGAGAGAACCGCTGAGAGAACCATGGAAACCAGATCCAGTTACTCACTCCACAACAGAAGGAACCGAACTGAAATTGACCAGCACAGAACTCAGGCCAGGAGGGAACTAACTGCCCCCCCCCCCCCCCCCCCCGCTCCCTAGTTGCCCCCGGAGTGCACCAACAGCTAACACACCCATCAGAGTCTAAGAAGATACATGCACAGTGAGGATTCACACTGACACAACAGAACCTCACCTTCTTAAAAGGGGCCTCCAGAACATTAGGCCTCGGTCTACCAGGTTTATGAAAGCTTTTCATGAGAAGGTCCCCATTGACATCCGTGGCCAGGACTCTGGTCCATATCCCACCAATGAACCAAATACTGTAGTGTGTTCCTCACACGGCGGGAGTCTATAATGCGACTGATCTCAAATTGAAGATCTCCATCCACCTCAACCGGGGCAAGAGGGGACAAGTCAACCCCAAAATCAAGTTTCCTCTCAGGAAGACCTGATGGAGCCCAATCCTGAGACTGATGAATCTGCTTCATCAAATCCAGCGACACCCTTGATATTACTACACCTTCAGAGAGAATCGGCACCGGAGGTCCATCTGGAACAGCCGGAGCCAAACTCCTGGGCAAAGCATCAGCCCTGACATTTTCACTACCGGGACGGTATGTGAGCACAAGGTTAAAACGTAAAAGAACAAGGACCAGCGCGTCTGTCTCGGATTAAGGCTTTTTGCCGACTCGAGGTAGATCAAGTTTTTATGGTCAGTGAACATTGTCACTTTATGTTGTACTCCTTCAAAGAGATGACGCCACTCCTCAAAGGCCAACCTGATGGCCAACAGTTCTCTGTCCCCTATATCATAATTTTGTTGAGCCGCAGAGAACTTTGGATGAAGGTTCTGCAGTGTGTCCATGACCTGAGAAAGAACAGTCCCCACCCCAATCTCTGAAGTGTCCACCTCTAACACAAAAAGTCTGGACACATCCATCTGCACCAAGGCCACAGCAGTCGCAAAATTTATTTTCAACGACTGAAAAGACTGTAATGCCTCCGGGGACCATTTTGACGGGAAGCAATTCTTTCAGAGAAACCTCGAATGAACTTGCAGTAACAATTGGTGAATCCCAGAAATCTCTGAAGGGCTTTAACATTTTCTGGTCTCACCCAGTCTTGCCCGAACCTTGTCTGGATCCATCCTGAATCCCTTTGGGGTGACAATATGACCCAGAAAGGAAACTTCTTGGAACAGTAAAGACACATTTTTCTCTTTTTGCAAATAATTTATTCTCGCGTAGCGCACGGAGAACAAGACCTACATGAGATTCCAAGTCTGGAGATTAAATAAGAAAATCATACAAATACACAAGTACAAAGTGGATGATAAATTCATGCAGAGCTTCATTTATCAAGGCTTGAAACACTGCAGGCGCATTGGTTAGACCAAAAGGCATAGCCAAGCTTTCAAAGTGTCCTACTGGGGTATTAAAAGCCACCTTCCATTCATCTCTCTTCTTGACCCAAATCAAATTATAAATCCAATTTAGTAAACCAGCTATCACCAGAAAACTGACAAAAAAGATTTGGGATAAGTGGCAATGGATATGGGTCTTGCTTCATAATTTGGTTCAATTCCCTGAAATTTAAACAAGGTCACAACCCCCCATCATTTTTCTTCATTAAAAAAAATCCTGCGGTGAATGGAGAATGAGAAGGACGAATATGTCCCTTTTTTAGGCTGTCCTGAATATACTTGCTAAGGGACTGTCTTTCAGGAACCATTAAGTTGTATTAGTGGCTTTTGGGTAGCCTGAAGCCTGGGACAAGCTCAATGGAACAATCCCTTTTTCGATAGGGTGGTGGTAACCTGTCTGCTCCCTCTTCATAACAAACATCGGGAAATTCCTGTATAAAAACAGGTAATTCACCCACCTGAACTGAGACATACAAGCTCGAGTATAGGAAGAATTCCATTTGATTATATCGTCCTTTTTACAATCCACCACTGGGTTGTGCAACTGCAACCAAGTCAATCCTATCAATTTTAAGATGAACGTCCAGAACAAAATACTCTAAGGCCTCATGTCCACGGGGAAAATAAGAATTAAAATCCGCAGCGGATTTTAACTCTTCTCCCGCGCGCGGATCCGCACCCCATAGGGATGCATTGACCACCCGCGGGTAGATAAATACCCGCGGATCGTCAATAAAAGGGATTTTAAAAAAAATGGAGCATGAAAAAATCTGGACCATGCTCCATTTTCATGCGGGTCTCCCGCGGAGACAAAAATCATATTTTACTCACACGCTCCGGTTCTTCTCTTCGGCGCGGCGCCATCTTCTCTCAGTCGCGGCCGGATCATTTTGCTTCGGCCCGGCGCATGCGCGGGGCACGTCACCGACGTCATCATGCACATCCGCCGAGCCGAAGAAAGAAGATCCGGCCGCGACGAGAGAAGATGACGCCGCAGCGAAGAGAAGAAATGGAGCGGATGGGAGGTGAGTTTATTCTCATTTATTCTTATTTTCAGCGCTCATGTCCGCGGGGCAGGAGGGACCCGCTACGGATTCTACATGGAGAATCCGTAGCGGGCCTGATTTTCCCCGTTAACATGAGGCCTAAAAGTTTCTGAGATAAGAGAGTATTGTCAATAGTGGACACTGGAATAGGGTACTTCAGTGTTTTTACCTCTAAACCCATGCATTTGACTACTTCACGATGGATTAAATTGACACCAGCCCATAATCCAAGAACGCCATCACAGAAAAATTCCCAACAAGCAGAACAGATCTCGGCAGGGAGATCCAACCTGGAGGAAGACATCCATGCAATCTGTGGGCCCAGGGGAAACTTTCCTCTAATCTCCAGACCATCCAGTATCTCATTTTGGAGGATGTTTTACAAAAATAAAAATTTTTGCCGTTAAAAGTGAGGGACCACCATGGGGTCAAATGTGGCCCCAATATATGCGAACATGTACAGTATAAAATTTAATCGAATAGTCGTTCATTTATGCCTCCCCATCTTGGAACAAAATCAAGGCATGGTGGAGGTATACTGACGATGTCTTCTTTATTTGGAGGGGTTCGGTAGTGGAGTTAAGCATCTTCTATAATGAGCTCAACAACATCTTTTCAGATGTGTTCTCCCATGCAGGTTCAGTTCTTTGACGTTGTGATTTGTATTTCAAATTGGGGGCCTTACAACGGACCTGTTTACAAAGTCAACAGACAGGAACAATCTGCTATGTTTTGATAGTTTTCATCCTCCGAATATGGTTAAATCACTTCCATGGAGTCAGCTCCTTAGTAAATGATGAACATATTGACAACTGCCTTTCACAGATGTGTCAAAAATTCCTGAGAAGGGGGTACCCCAATAAATAAGTTACTGATCTGAGCATGAAGGCCCGCTCTACTGTACGAGAGACTCTTCTGGTGGAGACACAAAAAAAGAAGGTATCTGATAGACTTCCATTTGTTACAGCATATGGTCCACTGAGTGGAAGAATAGCCCAAATTATTCGGAAGCATTGGCCAATACTCTCTAGGTGTCATTCGGAGGCGGTTGAATTTAGATCTGCGACAATGATGGCTTATCGCAATGGGAGGAATTTGAGAGAACGGTTGGTCTGTATATTCCCTAAATTTAATAAGCAATCACAGAAGCGAACGCTCATCCCTAGCAAGAAAGGGAATTTTCCCTGCTTGGTATGCGCCAACTGCAATAATTTATTAAAGGGGACGAGTTTCTCACATCCTAGGATTGGTAAGATCTATGTTATAAAGGACAGATTTACTTGTCTATCGACATTTGGGATCTATCTTATCAGCTGCCCCTGTGGTTTGCTATATATTGGCGAAACCACCGAAGTAAGATGTAGAATCTCCAAACATAAACGCAGAATGAGGACTGGATGTGTGGATGTCCCGGTGGCGAAACATTTCATCGAGGCTGGTCACATGATCAGTCAACTTAGATATCGAATTATATGTGCCGTTTAGCCCCACAGGGGGCGATAGAGAAAGGAGACTTACATTTTTGGAGTTGAAATGGATTGAATGGATTGAATTAGATATCTTGTACCCAAGGTGTCAATCTTGAATATAACCTTTTAGCGTATCTTTAGGTTAGTGATTCTCTCAGTTGTCTGCTATTTTTATATGAGATTGTCTTATTTATATGATTAATTTTAACTTTTATGTTATGTGTTTTTTTTCTAGGTGATTTCCAGCAGTGACGGCCCGGTGTCTGATTTTTCTCATGGCCTCTCTCCACCAATGGGATTTATAGCAAGACGTTTTGTTTGGGATTTTCTTAAATTATGCGCAAAGTTCCTCCTCCAGTTTGACCTGATTGATCAATAATTTTGGTGTATGAATTGCTAATATAATAAAGTGCTTACGCTTCGATATACTTAATCCATTGTGAGTTTATCGGGTTCTGTGGGGAACAATTTTTACATTTTGAAGGAAGCATACTGTATATACTCGAGTATAAGCTGAGTTTTCAGCACATTTTTTTATGCTGAAAAGGCCCCTACGGCTAATACTCGAGTGAGGTAAAAAAAAAGAAATACTCACCTCCTAGCCGGCGTCTGTGTCCCCGGTGCGAGAATTCTCCCTGCTGTCATCTCGCTGCTCGGCTTTAAATTCCCCCGCCGTCAGCGCTGTGTAAGTAGATGCTGGGATTAGATCAAGCCATGTTTGGCCGCACAGAAAACAACATCCTCCAAATCGGACTCTGCCCCGTCTCCCAGGCTCCTTGGACACAGAACCTAACTGCATGGGTTACTCCGCATTTGCCGATTCCACAGAGAACTCAGGTGTTGGCTTCCAGTATCATTCTCTTGCATGCCACCAATGTGGATAGCCAATGCCATGGCGACATCCAAATGCCCGGTGCCGGATATGAGATCATCAAATCTTTAATTTTATTGGTAATGTCAAAACAAAACTGTCTACGTAAAGCTGGATCGTTCCAATGTATCTCAGTCACCAAGTGCCGAAACTCCACACAAAACACCTCAAAGAGGAATCTGCCCTGATGCAAAGCCTTGATCTTCCCTTGTGCTAATGACACCCTGTCTGGGTCATCGTAAATCAGTCAGAGATCGGAAACAAAACTACTAAGCCTCGGAGGTGGCTGACAAAGCCTTGGAGGTGGGTGATAAAGAAAAGGTCCAAGCCCGTGGTCTCCCTGTAATCACGATCCCCACTCTCTGACTCCCGTTACCCGAATAAATGGGGAGCAATCTAAAATACAGTCTGCAGGATTCTTAAAAAGAAATATACTTCTGTCTGTTATCTGAAAACGGGTCCGGTAAGTCCAGCTTCAGTTCTTTCACTGAGCCCGACTGCATCAGTTACTACCGCTTAATTTCAGAAACCTCAATCTCCGAGGCTCTGAACTGATGGGACAAGGTCTCTATAGCATCCCTAGTACTGCACCCAAGATCCTATGGAACCGTATGGGCTGGTCAGTCTGTAATGTCTTCTTTGTGCATGCGCTAACGCAAACCAAAATATAAAGTTTCTGGCATTGTTCACACCACCCTGCCAGGACGTCCCTGCAATACAAAGAGAAATAAACAAATGAGGGAAACTTTCTGTAAGGGGAACTAGAGGGTGACAACCCCTACCTACTAGTGGACAGTCCGCCATGATAAGGACGCATCCACCCACATACCTGTGCCACTCACTAACCCTAGCAAATGACAAAGAAAAACCAACATAAGAGTAAACCAAAAACCTACAAGAATAAATCTCAGTGAACTTAGCTGAGAGAATCGCTGAGAGAACCATGGAAACCGGATCCAGTCACTCCACAACAGAAGGAACTGAACTGAAATTGACCAGTACAGAACTCAGGCCAGGAGGGAACTAGCTGCCCCCCCCCCCCTCCCTAGTTGCCCCCAGGGTGCACCAACAGCTGACACACCCATCAGAGTCTAAGAATATAAATGCACAGTGAGGATTCACACTGACACAACAATAATCTTGTTATAAGGCCGGAGGGTCACTTCAAAAGTTTTTTTCAAACCCAACATTTGTCTTGCCACAATATTTCCTGTCCCGTAAGACCCGACGTTACTGATTTACCTTCCAAACAGCTTTTATCATCAACTCCATTTTTAAACTTCAACTTTCTAACACTCAGTAACATGAATGGCCCAAACCGAATCAGTCAAAAAAGGGAGATTTTATGTAAAACTGTTTTTGCCTCTGAGCGAGGCATAATACAGCGAGGAATCGGTGCGCCAACCTAGCGGGGGGGGTCTTACATTTATTAACTGGGCTCACACGCTGGTGGTTTAACTGCCTATTTTTTTTTCTTCAGCTACCAAAATCCTTTTTGCTGTATTTTTTTTTCTGTGACATATAGGACTATTTTTGAATATCTTTTTTCACTGACTTTTTTCCCCATTTTTTTGTTTTTTTTACGGATTTTTTAGACATTTTTAGTTGTTTATTTTTAGAATTAGTATATTTACGCTAAATAAAGTATGGGAATGGGTTCCTAATTTTGTTTTGGATGTTTTGATATAGTATGTATAGTTTTAGATCACAGGGCGCACGGTTTTGGTTGGCGTCAGCCGTGGGTTATTTTCTTTTTTACGTATATATTTTTATTTTATTCTGTACATTTTTTAAATTATTTGTGTAACTATTTTTTTTTTACCATCTATGACCCCCATGATGTCATACAACACCTCTGGGAGACATTAACGCTGCTTCCACATAGGCTACAAAATTGCATGTGCAAAGCTGTGATATAGCAGCGATATCGCTATCGCCCCTGTGAAAGAGGCCTTACATTGTTTTTTTTATATTTTTCCACTGTAGCTGGAGCATCAATAGAAGCAGCGTCCATAGGAGCCCCAGATACAGAGGAAAATACCCCCTAGTGACAATAGTCACCAACAGATCTGACTAGGATCTGCTAGGACCCTGCAGACAGAGGGCACCCGGCGGTCATGTGATCACTGGGTTGCATAGTGGAAGTAATACTTCCACTTTCATTCTTTAGTACATAGCGCTCATTTAGCGCTATGCCATTTGGAAAGAAGAAAGGCAGCTGAGGGCCCAACCTATTCCTATTGATTGCAGGAATAGAAGCTTTAATCCCGCACAATACATCTGCTATCAGCGGAGACAAAGACCACTGTCACACGGGTGACAAATTGCACGATTTTCTCGCAATGCGACAATGCTACAAATCGCCTGTATGTGAAGCCCATGCTTTCCAATGGGTTCCTTCACATTAGCGATGTTTTGTAGGCTGTTACATTGCAAGAAAAAAAATTGGGGCATTCTGAATATTGCCACGATTTGCTATGTTTTGTAGCACGTTTCCCTATGGAGCTTTTCTTTTCTGTTGCATCACATTGCACAAAATCGCAGTTTTCGTGTGGTACGATACAACTTTTACAGTAGAAAGTCCTACTGTTTGTCCCTAAAATAAGCCCTAGTTGCATTAAAACAAACAAAAACAATACATTTCTTAACAGGCATTGTCCGTTCAGCCGCACTTGCTTGTAGTCTTCAGCCGACGCTCCCTGATCAGGGGGTTCATAAAACCCGCCTCCAGGAAGCGCTGACTCTGATTGGTTATCAAGCGCCGTGGCTCAGCCAATCACTGCAGTGTTTGGTGAACCAATCACAGCCATTCAATGCTGAAAATTTATCAAACAAGAACAATTTAAATAGCTCAACACAACTAATATAATGAGCGGTTTCTCCAAATTCACCACAAAATGCCACTTTTATTGACTCCTGCAATCTCTGAATTATTCCCCCCTGAGTAGAATCCCCCATAAGAGCACATTTACAGAACAAGAGTTCTCTCAGGGACACCTGATGTAACTAACCAAGTGCTTCATTAGTTGTATCAGGTGTGCTTGAGATAAAACACATTAAATACCTGGACTGGCGAGGTCTTTGTGGATTGTGACTTTTGACTGCGTGAAATATGGATAAGTCAGGAGAGAGGTGCAAAAAGTTAAGATATCATTACTGGTTACACTATCTGGACACATAAAAAGAGGGCACTATCACCGGCAGCCACCAGATTCCTGAGGAGTCAGGGGGTCAAAACACTTCCGTGACAGTATCACACGGAGGTGGTGCGCGACACAGGTTTCAAGATACGATGGGGCCATGGAGTAAACAAAAATATATGTTCTATTTAAGAATATGAGGTTGATGATTATACGGTATGAGCGTAAGCAGCAACAAGAGTAACTAGAAATGAACAAACAGTCTGGGTCTATGGTTGACTCTATGGTTGCTTCATGCTGCGCGCACCAACTCAGTTCTGTGTCCGTTACGACAAGTGATAAATCAAAGCAATGTGAATTCCATTTGCAAGAGGCAGACTAGTAATAGTGGGATGCCGACACTGGAAGTGGTACACAGTACTTTTGACCAAGGTTATTACTGCATGAGTATGAGCGCGCTATAACTAAACACAGCACCTGTACTCCCCAGACGCACAGTGGTATATTGCATTAAAGGGGATACCCAGGCAGTGCCCGCCAGGATACAGCGGGGTCAGAGCAGAAGCCACTGCCCTGCCCCCCATATAGTGGCCAGCACTTGTAATTGTTGCGCCTGCAATTACGAGCGCCGGCTACTACTCAGCGGTCAGAGCAGCGCTTTCGCTCCGACCCCCCTGTATCCTGGTGGGCACTGCCTGGGTATCCCCTTAACGCCTCTGTTCATAACCAGGGAGAACAGCCTCTTTAACTAGAAATTGTGTTTCCCTTTGTCTGGGATGATTTAGTGATCCTGCACTGAGCAGGGGGTCAGACCTGATGATCCCGGAGGTTCCTTCCAACTCTACCATTCTATGACTCTATGTAAGAGGCCTGTTGTGTCGAGACTAGTGTGCACACTTGTGACCCATGTTGGAGCGGATCTCACAGTTTGACGCTGAAGAGTACGAGTTCTCTGTTCCAGTATTTGCTTAACGGGTTTCTGATTACACAAGTCGTAGCACGTGGGTCTGGTAAAAGTAGCCCCAGCAATTGATCTCCATCTCTGCACACTGTGGATCCATTGTCGCCTTGGGGCTCGCGGTCTCTTGGTGTCTCTCCTTCCAGATGCTGTGCTCCCCTTTCACTCAGGAAGGTGTCCACATAGTCTTTAAGTCCTCACAGCACCTTCTCTTCCAGGCCTGCGCCCTCAGACCATCTCCACATGAGCACCTCTCTCCACTCTTTAGCTCTTGCACCACTTCCTGCCTAGCTCTAGTGACTATAGGAACTGTTAATGGGGGCCGGGCTTACACCCATACACTATCCCCTATGCAGGTAGCCCCTTACAACTGCAAAAGAGTTACAGCAAGATCTGTTGGCAACAGACAATGAAGTTTCAATTTGCACCGTAAGGCACATACTCAACATTGAAGATCTTCACACCCAAAGTCTAAGACATCCACCTCTACTGACCCAAAAGCACAAGAAAAGTTACCTCAAATATGCTGAAAACCATATAAATAAGCCACAGAGGTTTGGGATGCTATTCTGTGGAGCTAAACTGGAACATTTTTGGCCTCTGGATCACTGGTATGTCTAGAGGAGGAAGAGTGATGCATACACTGAAAAGAACCTCCTGCCAAAGGTGAAGCATGGTGGTGCCTGGCTGGTGCTCTGGGGCTGCTTAGCTTCCTCTGCCACTAGAGATCTGCAACATGTGGGGGGCAAGATGGATTCAATCAGGTATTAGGAGATCCTAGGAGAAAACATGTCTTCTGTAAGGAAGCTGAAGCTTGGGTGTCATTGGACCTTTCAGGACAGTGATCCCAAGCAGACCTCAATGTCCACCAAGGCTTGGTTTCAGAAGAAGTCCTGGAAGATTCTAGAGTTGCTGTCACAATTGGCTCACTTGAACACTAGAACCCCATAGAAATTCTTCATACCAGCAGAAGGTGCGTTACAAAGTACTAAAGACTCCGTTAATGAAGGGGGGTATCATTCTGAGACAGCAGGATTCAGTAAAAGTGGCATTTTGTGATGAATTTGGAGAAGACACTTGATATATACGTTGTGTTGAGCTATTTAAATTGTTCTTATTTGAGGGGGATTTTTTTGCTGAAAGTTTGTAAATTTGGAAATTAAACCTAATTAGTAATGGGGGGAGGGGTAATTTGATTGCAACTGTTTTGGGCCCACGGGCCCCTCAGGCTCCTGGGCCCAATGTGATTGCAGCCCCTATGGCTACACCTTGAGTATACGCTTTCTTTATCCCTTAATTCTCTCTACGATGCATTTCTAGCTTTGACTAAAAAAACATCAAAAACTGCACTGAACTCCCTGGTGTGCAGCCGGTCCGGAGCGGCTTATTGATCAGTCAGTAGGTGACCGCTGCTTTGTACTTGTCTTTAGCGATTGCTGAGGATTCTTGAAGAGCCATCTAAACCAGCTGAACAAGTGGCAAAGGTCAGAAGCCGAATGAGAGGAGATGTGACACAACATGAGATTATGTGACTGTGAGGAATGCGGCTCACGGCAAGCGGAGAAAAGTCCTTTTCTTTTTACAGATTTTCATTCTTCTCATATTTTACACATTTATTATTATTGGTGTTGCTTTTATCTTGGGGACATAGTAGAAATCCTGGCTGCCCTTGCTACGTGCAACACGTGCAGCGCCCAGCTGGGGGCAATCTCCCCCCTAAGGTTCCATAGAGCTGCTTTCAGCACATTGGCAGCCCCACAACACAGTCGCTTAATTCAGCTGTATTTATGTTATGAGCTTGGTTCTGGTGCCGTATTTATGAACTATGTTTGGTTCTGCTACATTTGTGTTATGAGCTTGGTTCTGGTGCCATATTTATGAACTATGCTTGGTTCTGCTGTATTTATGTTATGAACTTGGTTCTGGTGCTACATTCATATACTGAGATTAGTTCTGGTGCTGTATTTATACTATAAGCTTGGTTCTGGTACCGTAGTTAATCACTGAGCTGTTCTGATGTGGGTAGGCTGCTATCTTGCTGCTTTCTACATAGGTAGACTGCCTATCAGTACAATATATTATGGGTTTTTTTATGTTACGGTGGGGAATTCTGTACAGGATGCTATCCAACTTGAGGCCGGCACTGGTAGAGACCCACAAGTCATAGGGTTCTGAGATCTTGGAAGTTTGGCTGGTATGAAAGAGATTGGTTGAGTGGTTCCCCTTTACAGATGCCGCGGTTGATGGTTTGTGACGCAGGTTTCAGGATACAATGGAGTCAACGGAGTTACCAAGGTCATACAAGGTTAATTAAGAAACCCACGGACATAGATAAGTAACAGTCTGAATATAAGGACGCAAACAAAATCATACTGCACGATTATTCAATACTTTCTAAACTACCGGGTTTCCCCAAAAATAAGACCCTGTTCTCAGTGTGGCTTCAGACGAGCGTATGCACTAATACAATCGCCTCAGCGCAACGTATTTGGGCAGTGCCTGTGGTTGACTTTTTGCATATCGGTACATAGTAGCGTACTTTCTTGCGCACGCAGGGTCTGTTCATATGTGCGTGCGACACTCCTCTGCCCAGACTTAGGGCGCCCACCCACTGGCGTTTGCGATTTTCGTGCGTGAAAAACGCAGCATTTTTGCGGCGTTTTTCCCGCGTTTTCCGCGCGTTTTTCGCGGCGGTTTTTGCCGCATTTTCGCAGCGTTTTCGCGGCTTTTCCATTAATTGCCATTGACTTTCATGGGTGCATTAGGAGAAAAATAAGGACACATATGCAACTGACAGTTCCTATGTTAAAAAACGCAACGCAACGCAAAAAAAAACGCCAGTGGACAGGAGTACATTCAATTCTAATTGCTCTTGAGAAAAAACGCAAAACGCAAAGAAAAAAAAATCGCCAGTGGGTGGGCGCCCTTAAAAGGCAATTTAGTCTAGTGATGTGCTCTTTTCACTGCAGTTTTGCGCATTTGCCCACCTACTATAGACTTTTTTGGTATGCAAATACGCAGAAAGACAGAGCAGGACGTATTTTTTTTGCTCGCGACCAAAAAGCACACAAATTGACACCAATCTGTTCTTCTGTATTTTGCACGTATATTTTGCATACGAAAAAACGCACACAGATACGTCCGTCTGAAGCCGCGCCCATTTAGACTGGATGAATGCTGGGCAAACAATGCCCAACACTCGTTCCCGCATACACTCACTCTCATGCAGTGGCACAGGAGCTAGTATCACTGGCTCACAGCGAATCGGCTACAAGAGGTTTCTCTCCTCACTCATTCCCCGCTCCTCTCCATTCACTTAACATAGCGGCCGTTCAGTGCTGACCGGCTGCTATTTACGCTGAACGCTCATCATTCAGCTCATTGTCCAGTGTTTATGCTGCATAAAATTCTGAATTCTGATCGCTCAGTGTAAATAGCAGCTGTTCAGTATTGAGTGACCGCTATGTTAAGTTAATGGAGAGGGGCATGGGAGCGCGAGAAGAGAAAGCTCCTCCAGCCACCCCATTTCCCTGCTGGCCACTCTGTGAGTGAGTTTATGCAGGGACGAGTGTTAGGCATCGTTTGCCTGGTGCCCGTTAGAGGGGTATATTCTGGCCTAGACTATTTTACAACCCCGGGTATAGTTTGGCCTAGGCCATAATATACCCGGGATGTAATCTAGCCTAGGCCCTTTCAACCCCGGGTATATTCCGGACAGGGGGTTAATTTGGCCTATTATACCGGAATCATGGACAGCATTGCCACTTCTATAGTGAGTACTACTGTATCC